>NW_017100373.1:1183515-1183832 GCF_001263275.1 Habropoda laboriosa
GGGGAGTGTAAACTCCCCCACAGCGGCGGAATGCCCCGAGAACGTGGAGAGTCAGGGAGTGGAATCAGGCTCCCCCGGATAGCGGTCCCGAGATGGGCGGCACCGGGCGCGGCTCCCCAGGGGGCGGGTGTCCATGAGGATTTCCCCCACGTGAGGAGAAAAAAAAGAAGGGTGTTTGATATTTTAGGACTGGCTCAACTTTCAATACCTTTCTCTTCTTTGTCTGCTGTCTCTTTCTGCGTCCGTCGGTGTCGGTAAAATACAAAGAGTTTGAGAAACCTACTACCTTTTTCGTAGCTGTTCCACAGCGGTCCCGA
>NW_017100373.1:1184979-1196010 GCF_001263275.1 Habropoda laboriosa
GGGGAGTGTAAACTCCCCCACAGCGGCGGAATGCCCCGAGAACGTGGAGAGTCAGGGAGTGGAATCAGGCTCCCCCGGATAGCGGTCCCGAGATGGGCGGCACCGGGCGCGGCTCCCCAGGGGGCGGGTGTCCATGAGGATTTCCCCCACGTGAGGAGAAAAAAAAGAAGGGTGTTTGATATTTTAGGACTGGCTCAACTTTCAATACCTTTCTCTTCTTTGTCTGCTGTCTCTTTCTGCGTCCGTCGGTGTCGGTAAAATACAAAGAGTTTGAGAAACCTACTACCTTTTTCGTAGCTGTTCCACAGCGGTCCCGAATTTGGAACTCTTACCGAATCTTTACTGTACCTAGCTCCTGTGCTGTAGAAGTGCTCCCAGCGTAGGCACGAAGCAGAATCCGTAGAGAGAATGTGAAAGACTGATCCCCAGAGCGTAAAAAATCAGGCCCTTATGTACCCCAAAAAGTGTGGGTATTGGTGGAGAGGACGCTAGCTTTTCCTAGGAACGGAATGCGCTTGTTTGCCCTATCTCAATGTCTTTCCAGGGGATGCAAGATAGACTAAACATTCGGCGCCGCCGTGTCGGCTATGCTGCGTACGTAACATCGTACAACTTGTCTAATTTTTCATAATTTTTGTTTGAAATAGCTATAGTTCCAGCACAAACTATCTAACTTTAAGAAACTTTTTTAATTTTGAAATTCTGACAAATGTAAGAATTGCTACATTGACCGCCAACAACGGTTTCATCGTCGAAGAGAATAAAAACAATTGCATACAATTTGATATAACAATGAAAAAAAGTAAACAAAAGAAATTGCGTGTGTAGTGTATGAATATATCTCTGTACCCGCAAAATAATAATCTTATATTGTTAATAATTTTCTAAAAGAAAAAAGAATGAAAGGATCGTTCAATTTTACTGCTGTTACACGAGAATCACCCCTTAATTCCGTTCCACGCAAGTGCGAAAGTAAAGACTGTAAATTTCTGCGCAAAAAAGCTTGGATCCAGGTAAGTAATACATACAGGGTGAATCTCCTAACATGACGATTAAAAATAACTCGTAAATTATTTGCTATACCAAGAAATGTTTTGAACAAAAGTTGCGCGGTATCCAGGAGGATATACATACATATAACGTAATAGGTTGTTTGTTACTATGTTACATGTTTATTGTGATATAAAGGTCACCTTCAGTATTTTAAATGGGATGCACAGTATTATTTCCCCAGTTTCAATAATTATACCAAATATGGTATAAGTTAAAAATTATTGTGATATTAGTAAAATAAGTTTTATTCCAAACGATGTTTAAACTGTCGTTACAGTCAATGCAGTTGTGTAATCGAATAATAAGAGAATGCAGTAGGGATACGTTCTCGCATATCCTTGAGGGTCGTTGGTTACTCGCAATAAACTTCATTTTTCAATACCATAAAGATAATAATTAGGCCCGATACACAATAACGTGCCGTTCTCGATCTGTTCTTGATGCAATTGCTGATCATGCGGCGCATCGGGACGACACACAGTGGCAGATTTCACCGAAATCCTGGCCAAAAGTCATATTTCTAAATTTAAGAAAAATTATCGTACTAAATTGCCATAATATGACTTCAAAATGATAATGTACTTATTTAACGTTAAATATTGAGTATAAAAACAATTTTGACTTAATATAGAACTGATGATAAATACTTGCAAGCATAAGAATGTAAAATACATCCTATTTTAATTGTTTCTTAATATTTATTATAGAATATTAACTAATTATATTCTGCTTCAATTTTCTCTTCAGGAGAGATTATCCTATTAAATTGCAGTAATATGACTTTAAAATGATAATGTATTCTTTTAATGTTAAATATTGTGTATAAAAATGTCAAATACTTCCTATTTTAGTTGTTCCTAATATTTATTAAGCGTGCGTCTCTGTCTATTGTTGTCGCTGAGTAAATGAAAATTAATGTATTCTGCCTGTTTCGTATTCTAATCCTATGCTGTAAATATACTACCTATTAAATAAACAGGGCTATTTAGGTACAAAATTAGGCACATTAATCAAGCAAAACACGATATTCTAATTCTATGCCATTCATGTGCCAACCCATACGCGGTGCGGACGGCAAAGAAATAACAATAACTCAAAATATCGCAAGAAAGTGCAACGGGTCCTTCTTCAGGAACCCTCAAAGATTATGTTAAAACATGAATGGCTACTTGACCTCGTTTATTCCGTGACTATTTCCCTAGTAGAAGGAAAAAAATGTATAGATCTTATATTCTCCTCTATTACAGCTGTAAAAAATGAAATAAAGCAATAAAACCAGAATATACAATAACTTAGAGCATGTCAGATAGCTACCAACACTGAAAGAAAAGAATTATAGTTCAATACTAAACCATAAAGTTACTTTCAATTCTGGTATGAAAATATCACATTCTAAAACTAACGATTTGAGATCGCATATCTCCAAGATAATTGAACAATGGAAAGCTGGTATTAGTGAAAAATCATGTAGTGATAATGCATAAATGAAATGCAATACATAAATTTTTAAAACTCTGAAAAAATTTGTTGACTTTTGGCCAGGATTTCGGTGAAATCTGCCACTGTACCACACCCGATTATCTTTGAAGCGCCATCCTGACTATAATTATGAAATGAAACTAATAAAATTTGGTATGTTTATCGAGAAACATTCAACAAACGACATGTATTTTTTTCAGATTTTTAGGAACGAGAATAGGGGTTTGTTTTTGCAAAACAAAAATTTATTTACAATTTTCATAATGAAAAAGGGTGCGTACAACAAAATTAAAACCATTCTTAGAAATGTAAGAACATCCGTTCCGAAGGCGGTGAAGCAAGCTACATATGAGCCGTTCAGTGCACAAATCGATTAATTCCATAAAATGAGAAGTCGAGAAATGCGACGAAATAATGTACATTGTTTTTTAAAATTCCCTTTATAATATAAATTCAAATATATATTGTAGAATGCACAAATACAGATATAGCTTTCATCTAACAGTATATTGTTGTCAAGTTTTTATAATAATCATGGTTAACAGGAGGAATGAATTTTAGCAGTCCCATGATATCTTTCCTTTTTTCCCTTGTCACAGATCTACCTTTAGGATATAATAAAGGCTGATCTACATTTTTGAAACTTTTTGGTCTACCTACTACAGATTTCCTAATATTAATGACATTAAATTCTGCATCTTCATTATAATCACATTTGAATTGTATGAGGTAGGGTTTGGACCTTTCTAACTTTATCCAGCGTATTTTGAGCCAATTTACTGGAAACCCTGTGACGGTTACTTTTCTGTTAATGATTGCATTTTCTAAAGGTTTTGTTGAAAAAAAATCTTGGTGGGTCATTTGGATAACATTAAATGGCGGTTTCTTTTTACAAGTTTTGATTATATTGTACCAATCATCTGGTGAAAAAATGTTTTGAACTTTTTTTGCACGTGACTCAATAACGGCAAAATCTGAGTCATTAGGCAAATAGCTGTGTCCACTTACCAAAAATTTCATTTCAATTGACTCAGCTCTTATTTCCGTAATTTGAAGAAGTTTCAATAAACTTAAGACAGTTTTAATATTTCTATTTTGCCCGGTACAGGAATCTGAATATGTTATTATTTTTTCAAAGTTTGCAGCATAAGTCTTTATATACTTTATTAGACATGACGAAATTTCTTGAGATCCACGAGATCCTTCAGTTTCTGGCCAAACTGAATTGCGTTATTGAAACGATTTACATTAGAGTATGGAGTTAATCAAAATGGCCTCTGAAATAAATTACTTATTATTCAATGGCCAAAAAAATTTTGTCATTTAATGGTGTTAATCTTCATCATTCAGGAAAATTATTATAAATATAAAAAGTTATGACTATACCAAGTGCTTTGACACTTAAATTTAAGATTTTTCAAAAAGTGGAGTTAATCGATTTGTGCACTGAACGGCTCATATATGAGGCCAGGCCCAGCTCATACGGCGGGGGTGACTCGCCTATTGGATTATGGGAGTTATTGGTTGTTAAATAATTAATAATCCTTATTTTAAACTATAAACTTTTATTAGACACAAGGAAGGTTCGCTTTTCTACTTGATGGTAAGAGCACTGTCTATGGACTGAAAATGCTCCTACGCAACGCCCTAATATTGTCTACAACCCCGCTTGGGACCGAAGGGCCTTTTGTCACGTATCATAAACATTTAGATCTTTAGTAGACCTTTACTTGAGGTGGTGTCGTCGGTTCGCTTTAGACGGTGGATTTTAGAAATTATCTTTATTTGTAATTAAGTTTTTTCTTTTATTTTACACTGTTGGTTTTACGGATATAAACTGCAAGGTCTAAACTTCCTTGTTATGCAACACTGACTGTCCCCCGTCCTTTTTCGAGGCTGCTTTTATATTGGGGTTTTTGGGAGTTGCGGGTGGGGGAATTTAGGAATGCGTTCGTTAGGTAAGGACCAGGAATGTGTAAGGATAATGATCAGGACTCGTTAGGATTGAGGGTTCGATGGTATGGGAGAAGAATTGCAGGGACAATGGTTCGGTAATGAACTTAAGGTGTCGGTACAAAAGAAATGGGTAGAGTGCATCAGTTTGAGGATCTGCCGGAGATAGGACAGGAATTCGGTGGGAAAGTGGAAAACGCGCAGGTAGTTGTCGAAACTGTACCTGGGAAAAGGATCGGTATGTATGGGAGTCGAGGGACTAAGGGATGAGGATTCGACAGTGGTAAGGCTAAACGGATTTCTCCGAACGTATACAAAAGTAATGTATACTTCCTAGTAAGGCCTTAGATTAATTTTTATTATATCTAGCTGACTGATAAATCTAACATCGCCCCTATGAGTTTTTCCCAGACCTGCTTCGCGTAGGAAGTGAACAAGGATCGGCAGGACGACGCGTTCTCACTCTTCACGAGACAATAGAACGCGTACTTTTTGGCGAATGACGCTTAAGCCGCGTCCTCACTGCATCGGCAATGCCAACCAAGTGTGAGCATGAGTTTCGGCTTGTGCCGCATGGGCTTGAAAAGCCGATCGAGTTTCCGACTGAGGTCGGTAAATATCATAAAAAATGCGAAGAAAAGATGCGTATGGAGGAGCATATTCGACAGCACAGTCAGATTTTATTGAGCTATTGAATGCGATCAACATACGGAAACATGACGGAGAGAGCGTGGTCGAATGCAAAAGATTTAAAATTAGTAGATATGATAAAATTGAAAAAAGATCTTCGTTTTTCAATTGTTTTCTTTGTTTCTTGCAATTACTATAAATGCTGCTGCAGCCATTATCGTTTCATCGCCACCGAAAATTTTATTGTATTGACGAGGTAGATGTCAATTCACTACGCTGCCGATGAAATGTATATACCTATCACAAATAGCAACAAAGCCGATCGGCAAATGCCGACGCTATGGGGACGCAGCTTTAGATAACGCGAGCACAGTCTGTGTAGGAATATACATTGCGAGAATATAGAAGCGGTTAAATAATTTTGCACCCATCCTACTTTCGGGTCATGATGTGTGTTGCGTCGTGCGCTTCGAACAAGCGGTATGTTCGAGAGTGGTGGCGCAGGATTGTCGCTGGTTCGTGGTGCGGGTTGTTTGTTGGTATGAAGTCGTGGTGTGGTGAGGTTGCACGTATTTTATTATGTTAAAAGAAAAAGACTTTATTTTGAAGAGTGGTAGTTTATGTGCGCCGCGTTGGTGCGCTTATTTATAAAAAGGTTTAAGGTGGTGGTCTCCGCCAATGGGAACGGGTCTACCCCCTTGGACGATCCTCCCTGGCCGGCGAGCATGCCGCCTACCCTGGAATTTCCAAGTTGGCAGGGTGGCGGTATGTCGCGATGGCGGGGGAGTGAGGCCCAAGGGGTAGCCCGCACGTAACGGGACTTTGGGCGGTTAGGGAGACGCGAAAGGTTTTATGACATGTCTATGTCTATTGAATGTTCACGAGTGGGCACCGGGAAGGTATATGGCCCGCAGAAAATTTATTTTTCTGCAGCCATAAAACGCTTCCTGGGCTTCGTGGCCAATTTGAAAGAAAAATTAATTAACGCGAAGAAAAAAAAGGGGCGCATTCAAAAATAGCGTAAACAGGCGTCCATGTCATAAACCCAATCCCTAACAATGTGTTAGACAAGGATAGAATATAAAAGGCCGAAGGATACCCGAAACAAAGGAAAACCACGTGTGGGACAGGACAGAGTTCAGGCCCCGCAGACAGTTTTATGACAGGGCCTTGTGATAATACCCAGAGCCCAGTTATTCGGTAACGTCGGTAGAGACTCCGAAAAACCGACAGAGGAGGTCACTTATTGTCTGAACGTACGATAGAGCAGACGCGAAGAGAATTTTAACCTTGATATTAATAGACATGTCAGAAATACTCTGAGCCGAAGTAGGGCAGGCGTAAAATTAATTAAACGTTTCTACGTTCTCGCAACAGTGTATTTTATAAAAAGACTATATCCACGTTGTTTGAGCGTTGTTCGCAACAAGTACGCGTTCGACAGACCTGCGAAGAGAGAAGAGTCAGGACACGTCGCACAGTGGTGCCATTTCACGAAAAGTTGGCCAAAATTCAATTTTCGAAGTATACAGCAGCTTTTTGCTACTATACCACATTTGTTGTATATACATCAGTGTATCTAATGCCGCTTGAATTGTTTAAATATATTGATTGGTTACTGACATATAGGCCGTCAAAGTTGACGAATTTTTATGCACCGTAATGTCTTGAAAATTGGAGCATGTTTAATGTGTTAGGGAAAGTTTACCTTTAAAATATTCATATGTAAAACATTTTCTCATTAAAGTAGGTACTATAAACATAAACTTTCCACAAAAACAAAGTAAAATATCTTTGATTTTACCCTTGTAATTCTCTTCTCAATATATCAGAAATATTAGTCATGTTTTAATAAAACGGAAGGAAACTGAAAGTGTTAGTCATCGAAATTCGCGCAGTGACAAGTTTCTTGATATAAAGTTACATGTCAGGTACTATATCCAATTGAGAAAATTTGTGCCTTTTTAAGATATTTAAATTTAAAGTGTCAAGTAGGAGTATCTACAGTCTGTCCCACCAGAGCGTAATGACGATATCTGTACAAAGGTTAATAATATGTAAAAAATTTAATATGAAATAAAAAATTTATCTAAAACACTAATACAGTCTTATTTAATAATGGGTCCAAGATTATAACTTGAAAAAGTTTCGGCTTGGAGCGGTCAGTTCAATACAGGAAGACCACTTCCGAAAAATCTGCTGTTTCAATGATTTAAACGGAACTTGCACTCTAGTAGCCAATGATTGATTGTTGTATATGTTATATCGTGATATACGTAAAGGCAAATCGGAAAATAGTCAATTTTCGAAAAAATTAACTTAAAAACAACGTTTACACCAGTAATATTAGTCCCTTTATTTTGAATTTTGCATTTTTGATAAGATATTCGAATTTAGCAACTCCAGAAACATAAGAATGCCAATTTTTAGGAAAATCAAATGAACTTATGAATTATGGCCAGCTTTTCGTGAAATTGCACCACTGTGCGTCGTCCTGCCGATCCCTTGTTCATCTCCCCCGCGAAGCAGGCCCGGGTAAAACCCAAAGGGGCGAGTCACCCCCACCGTGTGTGCTGGGCCTGGCCTCAAGTGGCTTGCTTCACCGTCTTCAGGACGGATTTTCTCACAGACAATTGTCAACCCATACATACATTGAATAAAATAGCATCATAAGTTGAGAGTCTGGTATTATTCTTACAAATGCTCTAATTTACAATAATTATTACTAAAAGTGAAAATTATGTTGAAAATTAAAAAGCAGCTAATCTGATAATATTTCATTTCTGATGATTCTCTTGACGATACTTTCGGTCCTTTCTCCTATCGTGATTAGCTAACTATCAGCGAAGACATATTTAAGAGTAAATGCAATAGCCTTATTCTATAACTATTGGCGTCTATAACAACGAGACGCCACATTTATATCTCCCATTTCTAGACCCTAATAATATCTAGACAATATCTTTATATGCGGACTTAACAAACGAGCGTTTCTTTATCTTTGAAATGAGGCTAACAGGAATGCATTATCTTTAAACCAAATCGAAATATTACGGTTTAAGTGCTGACATGTTGGCTGATTTCGTCTGATTTTCCATGACTTTAACATTAAACAGTTTAAAAGCCGTTCGAAATAGAAAGCTAATATTTTACACCGTTTAGTTTCTTAAGAGTATCAACAAATCCTGCGGGTTTGTAAAGAATCGTGGACTATAACCGCAATTCTGTGCGATTTGACGTGGAATCGTCCGCACATGTGTGAAAAGTTATAGGTTCCGGGAATCTTTGAAAATTCCACGGACGTCCATTATGGAAAATGAATCGTAGGACTGTATGTCGTAACAAGTGATATAAAGGGAATACAGATATCGCGTTCAACGAATGCTTTATTGGTTTCTCGATCAATACAGCATATTCGTGACATCGGAAGAACCAAAGTGTTATCATAAAAAGTACCCAAGGGAGTGTTAAAAATGGGAAAGAGAAAAAACGATACATAGGAGCGATTACAAGCGGGTCGATAAGCTTGTGAAACGTATGTTTTCCTCGTGGATTACTTTACGCGACTTACACTTCGAAATGGTATAATAAAATTCAAGTTGAATTCGTCTTACCGTTTGCGAATGGCCGCGGAATTGTGTTTTCTTCTGCTGTCACGCTTATATACAACGATTATCCAACGAGAAAGGAAGGAAGTTGGCTCGCGTCCATTCCACGAAGTTGCCTTTTAACGGTTCCTTTGTTTCGTTGACGAAGTTTATTGTGTATCGAGAGATGTGTTGCATAGAAAACGATGGAAATTATTCATGGTACTGGCCGATTAAGCAGCAATTCGGCGAAACGGTGCAAATGGTGTAATTCTGTTGGTCGTAGTGATCGTTCGCGCGTTGAATGATGTAACTCATGGAGCAATTACTCGGCAACGCGATCCCAATGGTCGCGAACATAGCGATATTATTCTATATTTGCCAACGCGTAAGTTATTTAAGCTGATGGAAAAGGAAAAACATATAACAATGATATTCGTTTAGTTTCTAGCAGCCACGAGACAACGACGCAAGATCATGACAGAGATGAGAGAGTTTGCCACGATCGTAACGTATACCCGATCGGCGATCGATGGATCGCGCGAACGCGAACCAATTCCACGGTAGTTTTTTGTTTGTTAACAGGTCTGTCGGGCGCGCGACAACCTCCGTTATATCGGCGAACATGTGACTAAAGGAATAGATCAGGTATGCAACAACGTGTCGCTTTCTAAAGCATAATAACAGATGTAAACGAATGAATGTTTCCGCGGAATTACAGATCAAAGAGGATGTTGGAAAGGAACTGCGAGTTACCGATCGATTGACCATGCAAAGCGTTAAGTTGGGAACGGTGTTGGAACGATTCGTGAACCTCGAGGAAAATGTGATCGAGGTATCATTTTTTTGCTGTTTCATGCTTCGATAGATGTACCAATTATATTTCGGACGAATCGACAGCTGGTGCGCATGGATCGGAACAGGGAGAGCGTCAGGATCGAGACACCTATGAACGTGACCGAGGAGATCGAAAGGATCATCGCCTCGGCGGCTGGGAGGGAAAAACACGAGCAGAAAGGAGTTGCAAGTTCGAAGGAATCGCCGGCGGTACGAGAGGATATCAATCAGGAGGCTGCTGCTTCTCCGCGTATTCCCCTGTCAAAGTTTTTCGCGTGCAATCCGCGAGAAAGCGCAACCGCCGCCGTAGGGCAAAAAACTAAAATCGACGGTCGTGCGCGAGTAATCACGACGCCGGAGGTTCGTCTTCTCGGTGAATCGAAATAAATCTTAATTTATTCTTTCTAGTCGTTCACGGTTGCCGCACCGTGTGTTACTCATTGTCATTGTCCGAGGAGGCGGGGGGAGGGGAGGGGGGCGCGTCTTCCTTTAGCCGCGACTCTTTGGACGGTTCGACCAGGTCCCGGTTGTAGTCAGGTAGTGGGCGAATCTCTTAACGAATCCGTTCCAATCGACGCGATCTATCTCGTCGAGCTTTCGCTTGAAGAAGTTGTCGAACGCTGTACGGTCAATTTCGTCGATGTTTCGCTTGACGAATTGTTCGAACAACACTCTATCAGCAGGTGAGAGTTCGGCCAAGCTGTTGCTGTTGCTGCTGTAAACAAACCGAACTCCATGCATAACCGGTGTTCCACCGAGTGAGAAAGAAAAGAGCGACGCATGGCTGCTACTTACCTGACTGTCAATGAATCGTCCGATGATGCGTCTTCGACGAAGAGCGGGAAATCGATACCGCGACGAGCGTAACGAATCCGCGCTGATGGACGAATTCGTCGGTCACCGGCAGCGACATCCTTTATATCTTGACCTATAAAAGATAATTAGAGCAGGGGTGAGATAGGTTTGAACGAGAGATCGAGAAAAATGGAAGGAGAAGCAGGAAGAGGAAAAGAAGAAAAACAAGAACGTTGCAAGAATATGCTCAGTCTTTATTCGCTGTTCGTGCAGGCGATACAAACGGAGTAATTCTAAAAGGTCTCTACGTTAGGTCGAAAGGTTCAGGTTACGGTTTGCCATCCCTCAAACGCGGCGAATCCATCTCCCGATGGATCTCGGACAAGCTTCGCACCAGATTCCCTCCACCTATTTGATCCAAGTTCCTGCGAAAGTGATCCGCTGCAGCCATTACACCGTCCAGCCCTCGCACCAAATTTCCACCACCGATCTGGTCCAAGTTCCGTTCATTCAATCTTTCCGCGTCTACTTCACGAAGCAGATTTCCACCGCCTATCTGATCGAGATTCCGTTCCTCTTGCAGACCCCTTCGCAACAGGTTACCGCCACCGATTTGATCGAGGTTTCTCTCCAAACGATCGGCCATGTCCTCCTCGTACCGGAGATAGCGGTTCCCCTTCATTGGGGTCACCGATCC
>NW_017100373.1:1196022-1265129 GCF_001263275.1 Habropoda laboriosa
CCTCCTTACTACCGCTTTCAGCGTTTACCAATCGAGACGGCAGTTGCTGCTGCTGTTGCCGCTGTTCAGTTTGCGTCGTTTTCGGTCGTATTGCTCCTGAAATTCGTTGAGCATCTTTCGTTCACGATACATCACTTGGCCAATTTCAACTTTCACCAAACATAGATGAGAAGCGGCGTCCCTTCACCCCCCGCTTATCTTTTCACCACAATATTTCTTCTAAAAGCGTGCGCGATTTTTTATGCGGTATATGGCAGACGTATACGCAAACAGAGAATCGCGGAGGAATTTTAACCTCCGCGAAGACGAGAACAGAAACGTACAAATACGGGACGAAAGAAAGAACGACGAGGTTTCTTACAGTGGACGGAGTAACCGAAGACATGCGGAAACAGCAAAGTTAGTCGGGGCAGTTCACACTTACCGTGATCGTCGAGGTAGCCAACGAAAAAGTCCGGATTGGCCGTTCCGTAAAATAAATCTCGTCGCAAAGCGTTCGTCCCAGCCTAAAACAGAGCATGTCCATTATAGAAAAATCTACACACGATCGTGTGCTTTCAAATACAAGCACGCGACACCACCCCACATCTCGATCGATAGAGATTTTCTGTCGACACGCGTAACCGCGCTTCGACCAAATTCAGTTAGGAGCAGCGCCGTTCCCCATCAAGTTCGAACGATCGACAAAGCACGTAACCGATAATAGCTACTACCCGAGTATGTATCTGCCTCTCGAGTTTTTACTCAAAAAGAAATTGCCTCGTTCTTCGCTCTTAATCCGAATGGACGGACAGAACGAAATTGTATCTTGTCCACGGCCACGTAAACTCCTTGCAATTTTCTTTTTCGGAAATGCGCGTACCGATTCCGTCGATTTACCGACCACAAACGCAGTCGGTGTATGAAACCTCGACTAGTGTGCATGGAAAAAGTTTTCCGATTTCAGGTTGAATTTGTTCGCGCATAACTTTAACAACCGAGGGTTCCGAGGCTAATGACGTTTAGCGATCGAACGAAACGAAATAGTGAATGATTCGAATGTCTATGAAAAGAGTTACCTGAACTGTGGGCAGTGCCGTTACCCAAAAGACAGCCGCGATCGAGAGAAGCAGGATGGAGAGTGCGGAAGCGGCTTTACTCGCCATGTCGTCGCGCGAATTATAGGATCGGTTGGTGAGTGGTGGATTGAATGATTTGTTTCAGTGAGAACGAAAATCGAGCCGGTTGTTCGTGCACCGAAAATCGCGTCCCGTGTACCGGTTCACCTCGTGCTCCCTCCAATTATATAGAGGGTCGACCGCTTGGTCGAGGGGTAAGAAGTGGGCTGAGGACGCACGCGCCACCAAAATCCATTAGGCGTCGCGTCGCGTCGCGTCGCGTCGCGTCGCGTCGCCTCGCAACGCCGATTCATCGCACTTCCTCCTCCTCGATAATTTGCACGTCCCTCCATCCAGACCCGTTCATTACGATGCTTTATCAACGATCTCCAAAGAGTTTTTCGTTATGATATATCGAAGTCGCGAGCGAACGCGACGAACCTGAGACGGTGGACGACCGTTTTAGAAGACACCTGTGCCCCGTTACCCTTGCAGACTCTCACGGGATCTCTAACGACTAAAGAACAGCTACACGACCCTCTTTCTCTCCCTCACTTTATTCCGTCTGGCGTCCTCGGCTCTCGCTTCGAAACTACAAACAAGAATTGCAACCTTTCTTCTTCTCTCTAGCCGACATAGGGTCGCGCAAGCGAGGAAAAGGCACAGAGGGAGAGAGAGCAGCCAGGGAAAATGCCGTTGTTGCGATCGATCTTGCTCGTATCTGGTGCAGAAAATAATTCCTGTGAAACGGCACGACAGGTGCGTGTACACGAGTCACCGCGGACACGATGCGTACCCACTGCATTCAATTATCGACGTCTCGTTAACACGCTTTACGAGCTATAGGATGCGGCAGACGGGAACGCGACGAGAAACGGCGCGAGAGGCGCCGTTTTCGGCTCGAGGGAAACCGTAAACCAGTCTTTTCGCTGCATCCAGCCCACCAATATGCCCACGCAAGTGTTTTTCGCATGTTCATTCGCGCTCCGTAAAAACCCTTCGCGAACGAAAAAAAGAAGAAAAGAGACGAGGTGATGCGACAGGTGTCACGGAAATCAAAGGATCGTTCGTCAGACGCGTGTCCACCTTTCAGAGAGATATCGCGTTACGTTAATGGATTCTTTGTCTCCCGAGGAGAACGTGAACACATTTCTCCATGGTGGTTTCTCATATAAGACCAGCCGAGGCACAGCCAGGATTGTCCAGTCAACGACGATCCCGTCGCACGAAACACAGAAATATGAAGATCTTGATCGTTTGCGTAAGTGAATTCACGTAAGGGAAACCACGTCGTCCTTTATAATCGACCATGTCTGCTCTCTGCGTATTCAGATGCTGCTGCACCAGCAGTTGCAAGTTGTAGAACCATCGACTCGACATCGTCGATGGCAGGAGGAACAGCAGCGATCATTTCAGCCTGAAACGGCGGAGATACTCGAAGAACGCTCCTCTTGGACCGGTAACATCGGAAATCGGCTGCCATTCGCCGTCCTAGAAGCTTCACCAGAGCAAAGAAAACGAATCGCAGACTCCGAGGCTCTTGGACCTGCATGGATACGCATCCCGGCCAGAGTACGTTATTTACCCCTATACAAATGAGTATTATTAGGAATACAGAGTTTTCCATTAACCTATCCTCGTTGATTTCTCCTCCCAGTCGACCTGTTCCTGCGAGTCGCAATACGAAATAAGGGACCTTGGAGACGGACACTATCCGAGATATCTGACCGCTGCGCACTGTAAACCGAAAACTTGTCAGAGCAAGTTTCACTCGTGCAGACTCCTTTATTACATGGTAAATGTAATGCTGCTGTTCTCGGTTATCCGTGACGAAATGCTACCGTTTCTACACTAATTCGATTGTTTTATCCCGCAGGTGCACGTGCTGAGGCCACGCGAGGCAACCACCCTGTCCAAGGACTGGTACATGAACGACAGCACGCTACTGGAAACACCGTTACCGGAATCCCTTCGAAGCAAGTGGCAGCTAAAGCCGATTTCTGTCGCCGTTGCCTGTGTACCAACCTCGGAAAACAGACGAAATTGACCGGCCGTTTTTCTCGCGATACCAACATTATCGTTTCGTCTCCTCTTTCTTCTCTCATCCCCTGTCACTTTCGTTTTCTCCAATCAGCTTTCGGTCGCAATTCAACTTCACCGACCTCTCCCCGCCCTTTTTCCTACAACCACGCGCATCCGATCATCTTCGCCAGAGAGAGTCGTTTACTAGAGTGGCATCGTAAAACGTCCGCTACACCAAAACTTCAATTCGAATCGCGTCTAATTAACTATCCACCAACCAGAACACCCTTGCGAGTTTCGCTTTAATTATTTTCTATCGCTCTCGAATAACCAACTTGGACTACAGGAATTACTCGTCTTCTTTCCACACCTGCAACAAACGCGATAAACGTAAAGAGAAAATTTTTCCTCTTAGCCCTTTTCCATCAGAACAGCGATAGCTGCAAATGAAGATACGACAGGAAGATAGGGTTAATATAGCCACTCCAGCCAATGTTTACAATGCAGTCCAGATTATACCTTTGCTTGACTTTCAGTCGTTCGACTCGTTCGACGTGCGATACGGCGATTGACAGCTACTCAACAACACCTACGAATTGCGCCCTTATCACCCTCCCTCTTCTCTCAGGAAAGCCTCGACACATTCGAATAGCTCCTCAGTCTGTTCATCTTGGAACTACGACATCTGTGAGACCAGAACAGTCTAAGTGAGAAGAGGTTGCGGTCAATGGGAACAAATAAACCAGAGTCCCTCCCTTGAGAGTAACATCGTCGTCGTCGTCATCTTACGACCACTTCATTTTGTCGCCCAGACTTTAACAGAATATGCTATGCGAATTGGCGATCGGCGATCGATCGATTCGCTTCGTAACCTCAACGTTCCACCGATGAATAGCTGGTGTTGTGTGAACGCGACAATCGAAAACCATCACCGATGTTATTTAGAGGTCGTACCTCGGAAAAGGGAGTACTCGTTGTCACGCACACGATAAAATAGCCTCGCAAACCATGCCACTTATGGGACTCGAGTAATTAATTGAATTACCTGGAACGCTCGATGATGCTAATGGTTGGTCAAGTCAGACGTTAGATTGGTCGCTCAGTTTACACGAGTGTATGTACGTACCTCCTCAACCAAACCACTTCGTGTCGCGAAATATCGATGTATCCTATCTAGATAAGAATCAAATAAACTCGTTCACTAAACGCATTTTTCTTTCCCCTTTTACTCTCCACGCTCATTCTTCTTTTGTTCTACGCATTGATTTTTGCGCCGATATTCTCTCCGTTGTTTCATCGCGTCCGTATCAAACTTTTCTTCACTTTGCCTTCCTCTCTCGTTTCTAGTCACGATTCTAGGAAATGACCTCTGTAACGGATGCAATCCTAAATGTTGCTCGCAAAGTCGTAAGATGGCGATCCTGTCGCGTCCAGACGTCACGGCGGACCTATCGATTGATATGCCAGAACCACCGCAGCGTCATCTTCGTGAAAATGAAAACCGAGGTTATTCTTTTACTGTTTGGGTGCTGTTTTGTTGCGACAAACGTCGCAAACGATGACTTCCACGGTGATAATTACATCGAAGGTAATTATACGAAAATTATACGTGATTACTGAAAGAGCCGCGATAGGTTGTTGGTGTGTCGCTTCGATCATTGCTTCACAATTGTTGACGCGTCTCGTTCGTCTAACCTTTAAAATACGCGTACCCCAATCTCCCCTTCCCTTTCCTTTTTAAGCTATTCGGCAAAAATAGCGAAGAAGAAGGCGTAATTTCTGATAGAAAATGTTACAGAGGACTTGCAGAACGTTGACTTTGACAGGCTACGCTTGCTTCGAAAATACGCGTACGACACTCAAAACGGTGAGAATCGCCGAAACGTGAACGACGATGAGCTGGAGAATTGGAAAGGACGATGGATGCCAGACAGACCGAATGATCCTATTCCACCACCCAAGATATTTCCAAAGAAGGAACAAACGTCTGATTTTCAAGCCTCGCAATCTATGCACGGTGTACCGATGGGATATATCTCGGTACATTGTGACGATGCTAAGGTACGTATCATTTTTGATCGTCAACCGACTATTCTCGTGGACGTTCACATTTTTTTATTATCTCCGTGTCGTGTTTCTCCTTTTAGACAAACTTAACCGTGGATTGGGATGGCAATCCAAGCAGTTACACTTGCTACGACAAGAGAATTGTTCCTGACAGAAATACCGTAGCGAACATGTATTGTGAACGTATACCAAAGTATTATGTTGTAAGTATTCGTGCGTCATTTGATCGCTGTGCGCATCAATAGATAACGATTCAAACGTTCACAGGCCATGCATAAATGCATGTACGAGGAAATACAGTATGACGACGACATCCCAGTGTTGTAAGTAATCCACTTGTGTCATGTGGTTTCATTTACGAAAAAAACAACCAGATGTAATGGAACGTAATATGTTAATGGTCAGTTATTTTCAGCGGTTCACATAGACCTCTGTGGCCAGTCTATGGTGAATATAAGTTTTTGCCAAAGCAGAGATGGCTCCATAGTCTCGAGGTAAATGAAACAACAATTTACCAACGATTACTACGTCCTCCGTAAATTTTCAATCATTATCCCGAGACCCGTTCTCTTCGTCACTTAGCATGGAGCAATCGTCATGTTGTATCATCCGTGTGCCAATCCATTGGAAGTGAGACGCATGAAAAATTTACTCACCGGATGTCTACGCCGACACGTGATCACTCCTTACGACCTATTGGACGAACACCGCGTAAGTAGGATTAACTTTCCGTTGCGTCTCTACCTATGATTAATCGATCGATCAATTTTCTATCATTACTAAATACGAATGATCGGTATATTACAGCCGTTGGCCTTGGTTTCTTGGGGATGTCGATTGACCATGTCTTACGTGAATCCGGAATTGGTAATTGGATTCGTTCGCGAACATGCTCTTCGGGGACCAGAGGAGATTGCAAGGGATGGCGCTTTCGTCGAAGGTCTGTTGCGCCAAGCAAAGACCGTGTCGGATCTCGAGGACACGATCTTATGCCCCAGTGCACGAGCAATTTAACGTCGCCAAACTTTTATTCTGTGAATTTTTCTCCCGCCATTCGACTATACGTACGTGTACATACCGAAGATCAATCTCCTTTTACCATTTATTTATTCGCAGTATTTCGTTTCCCCTTTCCTTTTCACAGCTTCTTTGTTTATCTTTCCTGGTTTACAATCCCAACTCTCCTTCCATTCTCTTGCTTGATCGTTCGTTTTACGACGGCTATCACATACGATAGAAAGAGAAATAAAAAGGAAGAAAAAAGAGAAAAGGTCGAAACGCAGGATTGGTTGTTTTTTTTTTTTAGTAAATAAACCCTTTGTTCCTTTATCGGGCAGAAAGGAGAGGCGAATGAATGGGACGCGGAACATTCACTCCCGTTACATATTATTGTATATTGTTCATCTTTCGAGAGAGAAGATCGTTAAATACATTGAACATCGTGTCGGTTTTTTAAAATCTCTGCGGACCTTTGTTTATCTACAGACGTATAGTAGTAACTTCACTGTAGTGCTGTCTATAATCGTTATTCCTGCGGATACGTATCTTCGATGATATATAAAATTAGGGTAAGACAAGTAACGCTACCATATTTTCGGTAATGTAAAATATACTACTCCTCTACTCAATAGTAAGTCGTTAACGTAAAAGAATAGAATTGTACAGTAAACGCTTGGCTTTCTTTTCTCTTTTTTTTCTTTTGTTTCATTGTCGCTATAATTAGATCAGTGAATCGAAGATTAACTCGCATAACACGAGGGGAGAAATCAGCAAATCAAAAGGTCGAAAAGACGTTTGGAAAGAACGTCGATTCGCCATTTCGGCTCTCTCGTTCGGTCGACTGAACTGCGTCCGTGGGACGCGATCCGACTCTCGTCGTTCCTCGCCTAACACCCCATTATCATCGGGGTCCCTCCATTACCACCCGAAAAAGAAAACTAACCAGCCTCTGTTTTTCCCGAAACACCAGCTAGAATGATTTTTGTGCTTGTAGGATTACGTACGGTGTGAATGGACACGTTCGCGTAATCATTCGTTAATATAGAGATTCTCTGTATGCGCTTCTAACTAGCGGGGACAGCCAGTAACAATCCCGATTTGTCTTCTCACCTCGTTGGATGATCGGTGTGTCTATAGGACGACGACGAGCGCGGACCTCGCCTCAAACGCGATCCCTTTTCGTCGAATAACAGCTCTATTAAATGCAATAACGACAGTGAATCTCTTAAGATTATTGCCAACTTTGTACAGAATCGATAATAATAATGATAATACAACAATAATATCGCATTAAAGACGAAAACGAAATAATCATCTATCGTATTTTCTGTTTTCTCATTCGAGAGAGAGAGAGAAGTGAATGCATCCGTGCGCTCGCTCGACGCAAATACGACTCATAGGCGGAAAAAACACCGTTGATTTATTTTTTAATAAGTAATTCTTAATACAGGTTTCCTCTTTTTTACTTTTTCTTTTTCCATTTTTTTTGCCTTTTCTTCATTCTTGCATAGTTCTCATCTAGTAGTAGAAGTGTCTACGATAAAAAGTATTTTTCCATACCATTGTTCAACGTGTTAAATTCTTTTAATTTGTATATCTCTCTCGTGCTCGGTTCCTCTCAATCATCACGTCTCTCGCGTTTATTCTCCTCTTCCTCTTCTAAGCCTTTCTTTCTTTCATTACGTTCAATTCTTCCTTCCTTCCTTTACTCTCTTCCTCTCGTTCGTTCCTTCGTTCGCTCGTTTCTTTCGCACTGTCTACTCCTTTCTCTCCCACTCTCTCATTCCCTAATTAATTTTTCAGTAATGTAAATTTATTATAATAATCTCACTTTGTCGCATGGTGGTCAAGAGACGCGACCACGCGACCTTTCTTATCGTTACGATTTAACACCGACTCCCGTTCTCGATCGTTCTTTATTTTTTGTTCGCTTGTTCTTTTGTTTTTTCTCAAAACATTCGCAAACTTACGATTTACGCTCGAAAGTGGAATTGACACTCATAAGGTTATTGAAATAGTCTCTCGAAGAGTAATAATTGCACCGATGCGACACGACCAATGTACATTTCTCGATACTTTGTCGTGTTTTCGAGGTCTCTAAAGCGTTCCCTCTGCTTCGTCACGATTCCCGTTTTTCTGTTGTTTTTTTTTTTTCTTTTTTTACTTGGCCCACTACTAAATAGCGGACTTAGCCTATCTGTCGGTTCTGTCTTTCATCCGACAATTTTCCCTTTTGAAATACTATTCGCGTTGCTCGTTCATCGATACACAGTTGCTATCCTCCTTTCGTGAACGATAGCGACGATTCGCGCGACAATGAATCGGAAAATAATGGCAGGAAGAAAGAGAGTGGGAGGTGGGAGATGGGGGGAGAAAGACAGACAGACAGACGGACAGATATAAGTCAGATGATCAAACAGTAACGTCGCATGGAATAAGATCGGAGATTCGTTCGACGATCTCTCCTCATTTTTAACAAAAGGAAATCAACGAAGCCACAGGTAATAGTATATATAATATTTGAACGAGAAAGCCTCTCTTAGAGTCCTTAGGCCAGAGTGTGTACTACATATGCTGCTCGTACACCACCGACAATGTCGATCGTGCGTGTACCAGTTTACAAATTCTATTCGACGACGACGTGGCCCGAAGAAACTTATTCGATGGTACGAAAAAGTAACGTTTGATTCTTCAATTCCTATTGCGGGAATCGCTACACACGAGCGCGCACGCATCAGAGAATAACGCTAACAACAACGTACAAGATATTTTTCTTCGTTTAAAGCTAGCCGAATAAAAGGCTCGGATATAGAAAAAGTGATGCGTACAGGGGGCAGTTCGCGATGATGATGAAGAAGGATGATGATGATGATTATGATGATTATGATGATGATGATGATGATGATGATGATGATGATGATCTCTCGTCTCGGTGCGATACGCGGCTGAACGATA
This sequence comes from Habropoda laboriosa, assembly GCF_001263275.1. Classification (NCBI taxonomy): domain Eukaryota; kingdom Metazoa; phylum Arthropoda; class Insecta; order Hymenoptera; family Apidae; genus Habropoda; species Habropoda laboriosa. The sequence goes on from NW_017100373.1 coordinate 1,205,163, forward strand.
TCATCATTCTAAGGCCGATTGCGCGTTCGTGATTTTCATACTTTTTTCTGGATCGACGCGCACCCCTAACATTTCTTACGTATGCATATACAGAGATGAAAACGTAAAAGCGTTGAACCAACACCGAGAGAGAACCGAACAACAACGCTTGGTGCACGCGATTCGATTCCTATCGTTTGCGAAACGCGAACAGACCTTCGGAGGAGGGCGTCTATCAATCAGAACCAAGCCTTCCTCGAATTCTCTACGCCAAATGGAAGCGTTCTTGTTCTCTGATCGAGAGACGTTTTTTCGTTGAACTTCGTTCTTCTTCTCCCCCTCCCCCTCTTCTTCTTCATCATCTTCCGACGACGACGACGACGACGACGACAAGAAGAAGATACGACCCGGTTCAATTCAAAGACACCACCACGGGAATACCCCAAACACGGCCATCATTTACGCGGCTTGTGACAGAGGGATTCATCCTTCTTCTTCCTCTTCTTAACTTCTGCTTAATCGTATTCAACAATTAAATAATAGATCGTGGCAACGCAGCTACCTAATAATCTAACAATCAGTATGCTTCTGTACAATGCAAAGTGATTTCAAGTATCATTAATTATCGTTATCATTATCATCGTATCGTTCACCTCCTAACGCATTTGCCACGCTTCCATATCGTTATCATATCATCGTATTACCATCGCGTTTATCGCACTATGTTAATATTGTTATTACAGCAACGTACGTAACGTGGCCTGTGTGTAGCGTAGCTGTGTTTTACTCTTATTTCTTCATATTCTGTTTTTCTTATATCATTCTGAAACATTAACCCATAATCTTTTAACTGTATGTACCTCAACGTTCATATAATATAATCAACAAAACATTAACACGAACGTCGCCCGTTCCTTGCTCGAAAAGCGAATTATCAGACGATAGTTTACGAGCAATAGGCGTCGTGAATAATAAATTATTATCGTTAATATATTACTCTTTTCGACTGTGCCGACTAACTATTCATATATACATGTAATATGTTCGTGTGAACGCGTGTCTGTTGTGTGTGCGTGCGTGTACGTATCATGTATGTGTCCAAGTACATATGACTCGTGTATGTATGTATTTACGCAAGTATATGGGTATGTACTTGTATGTTTCGCGCGTACACGCTCATATATATCGTATTATACGTGTACGTGTATATATACGTACGTGTCTCTCTGCGTGCGTGCATATACATACATACATACATACATACATACATACATACATACATACATACATACATACATACATACATACATACATACATACATACATACATACATACATACATACATACATACATACATACATACATACATATATACATACACCATACACACACGCACGCGAACACACGCACACCCACTTATATACGTATATATACACATGTAGCATTAAACATGTATACACTTTGTGTAAATACGATGCATCGGTATGATGCAGATTTTATCGTCGACGATTGTATTAGCGTTAATTATTTCTTTGTTTCTTCCCCCGTAACACCTACATTATATTATTGCTGCAGCTTTATAGACCTCCTCTTCTCTCCTTGTCACGTATTCTTCGTCGTTGTGTCCATATTTCCTCCTCCTTCCAGCATGTTGTTCTCTCCGCCGAGACCAATTGCTTCGATTACGACGCAAGTTTCTCGCAAAAAGCCCTTCCCGACTTTGCACCGACCGTCGCGACCGAACGAACGAAAACGAAAGACGCGCGTGTGTCCTTGTCGTCGTCGTGGTCACAGTCATCGTTATTGCGTTGCGAATTGGTCGTTCGACCGATCATTTCGAAGCACGGATAAACGTGCCCAGTAACCATGAACTGAACTGAAAAACAGATCATGCGCTCGTGTGTGTGTATGTTTCATCGTTTGCACGTATAACAGGAAGAAATGTCGCGACAAACTCGACAAAGATCAACGAGAGTAAGCGCGTTCGAATTCGAAAGGAAACGTGTGTTTGTTCACGAAGGGAAGCGAAACGGTTACATATGTACGTCGACCCAATACCCTAATGGCGTTTCGTGCAACACGAACTCGAAGACGTTCCATCCGTCTTTTTATGGCGCTTGATCCAGTTGCATTCACAAATCGCGATGACGATGGCACGCAGCGTCGAAAGCGAGAAACAAACTACTTAAATGTATACCGCGTATTCCGTCCCACGAAAGCTATCCTAACATTATGACATACTTGGAAATTCGTTCTTTGCACTCTCACGATCGTCACCGATTCGCACCGGTTCAGTGGTCTTTTTTCCGCTTTCTCCGCAATCGTTACGCACATAGCCAAACAATTGTACTATTCTTACCGTTACCGTTACTATATTTTCGGAGCCGATTCCCGCTTTTGCGCGTACTTGTTACAATCATTAAATATCTGACGCGATGATGTTTCGACCTCCTCTTTCTCCTCCTTCTCTGCCTCAGCCACTGATCGTTCATGGCGTTCGATTCTCGATTTAAAGTAATAAACGGCGCAAAAAGAGAAACAGAGAGAGAAGGAGAAAAAATGAAACGAGAAACATGGATAGGGATACACCCGGTAAAGAAAGCTATACGCCTTGTTCGAAGAGTCGTGATATGTAGCGAGTGATACTGTGCGTGGTGCACATCTCGAATCTATTGTAGCTAGAATCGAACGCGTTCGAAATAGATCCGAGAGATCGGTAAAGAACTAATTTCCAAGCTCGGTTAAAAATCACAGTCAAAAGAATGCACTTCGGTAGGTAGTCGGTGTTGTGGCGTGGTATTCTCGACACGGCTACCAGAGCCGACGTGCAACGCCGAAAAGCCAGCGTGGAAAAAACGAGAGGATTTTGCTCGGTAACTTCGCGGCGTCTCGCGTTACAGAAAAACTCCATTGGGCATATAGGCTTGGCTCGGAACGAGACGCGACGAAAAACGAGGTGTTCGCGGCCACCAGCCAACACCCTTGTTTCTTTTCTCTCTTCGTTCGTAGGCCGAACAGCAATTTCGCGGGCATCGTGACAACCTCGTCCACGTTTCAACGCGAATTTTCCCGCTTCGGTACGTCGATGAACCACGAGAGGTCGCTTCACGTTGTCCATGTTCGCGTCTATGTCGCTTTCATCTCGGTATTTTATCCATTTACGAAGAATGAATGATGGCCGTACACGTTTCCACGAGTTCACTAGGGGCAGGATAATACTTTGCAGAAACCGAGCGTATCAGGAAAAAGATTGTTTCAGCTGGCGCAATCTCTACGCTTTTCAATGAACGAGTCGAGACTAGCGGTGAAACTATCCGCGCACCGAGTTTACTCAGATACGCGCGATAAAGGGGACCAAACACTAACCGGAGCTGAGCGAAATTAAAGAAAAGAGAAGCAAAGACTAGATGAACGGTGATGAAGCTACGGCAACAAACGACGATCGCTACGGCAAACAACGACGACGGCGCGGCAATTCTTCGTACAGCGAGAGTAGTCTGCGATCGTTATCAATCTTGTTCTCCTCTCTTCTCCCCTCTTTTGTTGTTTCTCGTGTGGATAGTCGGTAGGCGGGTAACTCGTGTACGCGCAAGCGTGACAGAAGAAGGAATTCAGTGGTGATCCGTAGGACGAGCAGCAGGCACGCGTGGATGCGCGCAGGCCTGTCGAGGTCGCCGCAAGCGAGATCGTGATCAAGATCGCGTATTGTTGTTGCTGGTGGTGGTGATAGTGGTGTGGTTGTGGCTACGGTCACGGTCGTGGCTGCTCGACAGCGGCGATCCGTTGACTTCGAAAATGCGAGCTGTTCAATAACAACGTTTCGTTTTCGGGCCGATTTGTCTGGATGTTGGCGTTGTCGACGTTTTGCATTCACATACGCAACGGCGACGACGACGACGGCGATGTCTTCGGACCCTTCTGCAAATAAAAAAGCACGACACAGAATCAGTGGAACGAAGACTAGGGTCCGATTGCAATCGGAAAGATTTCAAGAGATACCTGATTGAAGCGTTCACAGTCCGAAGTATCCACCGATGGTGGTGGCCAGAACGACGGCGAGTATGGCGAGGCAGATCATGATCATGATTTTCTTCTGCATACGGCATCAACGGATCGACAAAAACATGATGATCAATTACAACGCGGTACACAACGCAGCGACCTCCCCTACTGTACATAACTACGATCTTCTGATTGGTGGTATCATGCTACACACCACGTTGCGTCACATCTCCTCTCTTTTCTCGTCGTTACACACTCGTTTATCAATCACACCAGACACACACGCATTCACAGACACACACACATGCGATATTCGGTCTGTTTTCGCGAATCACAGCTCTCTCGTGCCTCTCTGCGTGTGCCACTCGCCTCTACCAGTTCGCGATTCGATCAACTCTGTCCTTCCCGTTGATTCGCCGATACACGCTCCCGACCATACAATGAACCACAATTCCTTATACCTACTGTTTGTATGCATTATAAGTACGATCGTTGTCGCTCCGTTGTTCCCCACGCACGCGTCTCGATCGTTTCGAGACAAGGTACATTGTAGTTGGAAGCCGAGAAAAGGTGAAGCCGGTCACGGAATAAACGGACAAGCCAGTGAAACGTTGACGAAGCGCGTAAATACACCCGTGTCAAATAGAATGCGAGTATTTTGAACAAGCATTCGCGCGATCCTCTATCTCGCCTGCCATCCCTATTGGAATGAGAACCGTGTGTGCGTGTATCTTTCGCATTTCGTCTCGTAGCGACCTGCACTTTCCTGTCCAGAATAATTATGAGAATGATGACAGCTAGTGTTAGGCAAATTACGATGAACATCAATTTCTGCGAACAAAACATAAGATTGCCGTCACTCGGTGAACGCCATGCCGTTCTTCGCGCATCCAACAACTCGGAATCGTGACGGAAAGCTCTTTCGTCCGAGCTCTGTTCGTGCTCCGGGGCGACGAACCCCAATGCAAGTACACTATCGTCACAGAGGATACAACGAACTCGAAACGATAAGGAAAAATCGAGGTTCGCGTATCGCGGACTCGTCTCTTCCCCTCCTCTCGAGCCCTTCTTCTTCAGAACGTTCTCCGTGACATGCGAGGAAATCGAACGAATCGAACGAATCGAACGATGGAGAGAGTAAAAGCAAGGGTTTAGGTTGAAGGATCAAGTGAGCTTGGAGATGAGGACGAGTCGACGATTGGCGTCTATATGAGTGTTTCGCGCATTAGTGAAACGAGCGGTTGCGGTTAATGAGTTATTGCGTTAACAACCAAGTTGCTAGGTTTAGAAGATTAGAACCGGGTAAATGTGTATGGAGTACAAGGAAAATGGCAGAAAGCTGGTTCCAGGTTTATCAGAAAGCCAATGTTCCGGAACCGACTATTCCGTCGGACGCGTATTCGTCGTCGTTGTCCCTCGTACCGTTCCGACTACCCTCCTCTAGTCGTTGGCTCGTTGCCTCGCGCGTTTCACGATCTACCCTCTCTTTCGTTCTTCTTTCCACCCATTCCGCCCCGAAAATTGTTTCCGTTGTACCGTTGATCGAGCGTCCCGCACCCGCGTTCATTCCACACCCCGCACTCGCATCGCGTCATGTGCTGCCCAATCCCATTCGTAGCACGCGTTTCTCGAATCATTTAGCTTCTCGGAAGGCATCCTATTATTATGGAGATTAATATCACGGCCAATAATAACACGCAGATTATGATGAAGATCATTTTCTGTGGACAGAAAAAAAGAAATACGACTCGTATGAGAGGCCGGCTAACAAAAGTACCGTCCATCGAATCGACGACGAACGGATCCGACCAACTGCGAACAAGGTGCAGAAATCACCAGAGAGAGAGAGAGAGAGGGGGGGGGGCACGTTGCGTCGACTTTTGCACACTTAAGAACAACAACAAGTAGGAGGAGATGAAGATAATGATACTGATCATGTAAGATAAAAAGGAAGTATTAGGTTGTAACATATGAAATGTCCGATTTTGGTAGACCAACTTTTCAAACCTTTTTTTTTTCCGGTAAATATTTTTAGCTTTGTACATGTATTATACATCATTTTAAAGTTTAGAATCTCCTCCTTCTTTTATGATTTAAATTTTTTAACATTTTCATATTTGAATGCATGTTTTTTTAGGTTTCTGTGAATCATGAATCAGCGCAATTTTCGGATCCTTTTTTTTTATGCGATTGGAAAAGTGACCATAATACAGCAGCTGCCCCAAATATTATAGGAGAGGGTACGAATATGAGATAGGGTAGAAGTATGAGACATCAAGGTTTTGATCTGTACACAGTACTGACATTTTTGACAATGATTGGAAATTAAATATTATGAAGACTGAAACACCGTTTCATAACAGCCATTATCGTTTATTATTGTTTTTTGTTTTTACCGCAACGGAAAGTTTCTGCATGTGCACATTGAAGTAGAATTTACTTTGGTTTATTTTGTGATTTTCAATAAAACAAAGGAGATAAATTATTCTATAATAACCGTAGTTGAAGAATACGAATGAAGATTTAAAGTGTATTGTGTTTTTGATTGTGGTATAATGAAAGTAAAATGGCGAATTGGTAGCAATATGAGACTGTCTGACACTATTACCACATTTTAAAATTTATTACTAAATAATAAAATGAATCTCATTACTCCTTCAGATACCAAGTACAAAGTTATATAAAGAAAAGAAAGGCCTAAGAAAAAATTATTTCGAAAAAGATATGACAGAAACTATCAGAACTGTTAAACTGAAAAAATTTGGCCAGAGAGCGAAATTTACATTGTAAAACTAAATAAATTGTGATCGTGTTGTTATATTTGACACTTACTTATGTCATTAAAACTTTAACACAGTTTCATAACTGATTTCTCTTAAAAGTTACACTGTCTCATATTACTACCCGAATTTCTGCTTATCCGATTTTGCCTTAATTTAGAAAAAGTAAAAGAATCAAAAGTTTCTATAGGTTAACAATATTTATGCTTATACAACACATTTCACATGAAATTTCCGAAAGTTATTCGTTTGATTTTTCCATTTACAGCTCTTCTCAGACTCCTTAGGTTAAAAAATAAAATGGGTATCCCATATTCGTAACCTCTCCCTATAAGGGGGTATTTTAGTGTGATGATTTCAGAAAATCGATGTTGGATCCCGAGAAAAATTTTGAGGGGGACCCACGGGAATCGAAACACACGACCTCAGGCTGGCACAAGCTGAGCCTTTGTACACTACGCCAAAAACTCCCTCTGTAGTTTCCCTTGTCGGTTCCCTATTTGGGTATGGAGGCCCCGATACTACATCGATTTTTTTTTTTTACATATATCGAAAGTACAACCCTTTAAAAATGTGCTCCTAAAATTTTATAGTTGTATTCGACAAAATAACAAAGTTATAGCTGACCTAGTGTGACGTATCAAAGGCAGGCGATAGGGAGAATGGAGTTTTGCAGCAGTAAACCGCGTGGTAATCTGAACATATATGTGGAAATTACTTGGACTTGTGACCGAAGTTCGGAAAAGTGTATTTTAAATAATAATAATAATAGTTTATTAACACAAGTAAAGAAATAAAATAAAAACTAAATATCTACGTTAATTATATATCATTCTCTCCTTTTTTTAGCAGTAATTATATTTAATAATGGATTTTTGCCTATTCTTAAACTATAATCAGTAATGGGGGTAACAATTGGTGAAGAAACTGAAATGTACAATAATGTGAACAGCTGTAACAAAACTCGCATCAATCGCACAGAACAACGCATAAGTTCTTCCGTGACTTCGCTAAAAAAGCCAGAACTGATCGGAAAGAAGAAAGAACAGCTCAACAACATTTGTTTCAAGAAGAGGAAAGTCCTCCACTATGGTCCTGGACCTATGTAAATTGCACTTAAAACTTTAAACAGGTTTTTCTCGAAATCATGTTTTCTGAAATGGTTACCACGATATGGCAAAAACTACTGTACCAATCGAACTCAAATTTTGCACATGTATGGCTATGGTCGGTAGTAGAATTATACCAAAATACTTTTTTTTCTAATTTTCACAGCTTCTGAAAGATGAAAAAGAGTCGAAAAAAATCGAAACTTCATAGTCAAACTGCCGATATTTTTCAATTTTCATTATTTTTACTTTATTTTACTACCAACCATAGCCAGAGGCGTACTAAATAAGAATCTATTGGATTTTTATATTTTAGATAAGCAGAACGGCTCAAATCATCGCAACCACCAATGTACTTTCTTTTTCACGCCCGTGTTTGACGTGTTCCACAGCAGCCAAATTTAATTACTTTTCAACAAAAAAATTTGTAATCATTCTTCAAAGACAAGTAAATACATAGGAGTAAAGCTCATGTTAATAACTGTTACTGAACTTCTACAATAAATTAGCAAAGAAGGCCTAAAAAAAAACGGCTGTCACACTAGAATACCCCCTTAACGTTGCATACGGCGAAAACAGTGTTAAAGGGTTAGCCCACCCTGACCGCCCGAAAATCATAGGTATCTTGTAATGTACCTTGTGTATCTATAATGTGTATATTGTCTATAATGTATCTTGTGGTGATTTTTTCTGTAAATATAATGAAATAAACGGGAAATCAGTTAGAAAACCTGTAATATACAGTTACGCTCATTAATATCCTGCCACTCTTTAGAACAGTAAAAAAAAAAAAAAAAGAAAATAAATTGGCCCAGCGACTTGAGTTTTTTGAGAGGTTAGAAGGATTAATTTAGTAGATGATGTGTATCACAAATTTTGAAAAAATTGTAACTTGTGGGAATCGCGGAGAAAATTGTAAAAACTTCACAACTTTTTTATCTGAGCTTGTTGTGAAAATTTAAAATATACGTTTTGTAGATTTATGTCAATTATACAGTATGTCCGGTGTATCTCCGGTGTATATTTCAGACGAAAGTTATAGGGTATAAAGGGCGACATATTGTTCTGGCATATTTTAACTTTGCAATGACCCTGAAAAATCCTGTAAAGGTCATGTTTATGTTTTTAAATGGAAACATATTTTTGATTACCGTATTTTTCGGACCATAAGACGCACCTTTTTACATAGAAAAATCGACTTAAAATTGGAGTGCGTCTTATGGTCCGCAGGTAACATTAAAATACGAATCTTTATACTGTATCGAAGCTATTAGAGAAGTTCAATTACTGGCGCAATATGTTAATAAAATTAGTACAGCACGCCAGTGAAGGTAGGTATGTAGGGTAATTCCAAACTGAGAACAGCATGTACGTCATCATGCGCAGAAAACACATTTTGATACCCAAGTCATCTCGATGCATGTGGGGAAATCACCGATTTACACTCTTTGTCTATGAGCGTCAATAGCTATTAGTCTGTAAACATATGCGCTTCTATACGGTTCAAACAACTAATGTGTAATAAGTCCGAATTATTTTTATAAATCGTTAAATTTTTACCCTAAAATTAGAAAAAATGAGTATAAAACGAAAAAGACTTTCATATAACGTGAGTTATAAATTAAATGTGATAAATTATGCAAAACAATATGGAAACAGAGCAGCAGAAAGACATTTTGGTCCACCACCGACAGAAAAAATGGTTCGTGAGTGGAGAAAACAAGAGGAACAATTAAAACTGCTATTTAAACACAAGAAAACATTTCGTTCGCACTTAAAAAAATGGCCAGAATTAGAAGTACAAATGAAAAATTGGGTAACAAACCATCGAAACATGGGAATATCTGTTTCTACGAAAATGATAAATTTTGAAGCGAAAATATGGGCAACTGCTATTGGAATTTTAGATTTTACCGGATCACCGTCTTGGTGCTTTAGATTTATGAATAGACATGGGTTATGCATGCGTACAAAAACCACTCTAGCCCAAAAAATGCCGGATGACTATGAATCTAAAATTATAGAATTCCATAGATTTGTAATATCAGCGAGAAGGAAATTTAACTTTGAGCTTAATCAAATTGCGAATATGGGTGAAGTACCTCTAACTTTTGATGTTCCTTCAAATCGGACTGTAGATTCAAAAGGCACCAAATCAACAGTGATCAAAACAACGGGTCACGAAAAAATTCACTACACTGTAGTTTTAGCTTGTTGCGCGGACGGAAGAAAACTAATGCCCATGTTAATCTTCAAGAGAAAAACGTTACCGAAAGATAAACCTCCTAATGGCATTATTATCCACGTTCAAGATAAAGGCTGGATGGACGACACAGGAATGAAATTTTGGATACAAAAGATATGGGCAAAACGTCCGGGTGCATTGTTTAAAAAGCCTGCGATGTTAGTGTGGGATCAATTCAGAGTGCTTAGAAGAGAAAATCAACCAAGAAGCTTCTAAAAGAAATGAATACAGAAGTATCTGTCATTTCTGGAGGCCTCACAAGTCAATTACAACCCTTGGATGTATCTATCAATAAACCATTCAAAAATTTTATGCGGGAAGAGTGGAATAAATGGATGGCAAAGCCAAATCACAATGTTACAGCAACAGGACGTATGAAATGGCCAACAATGTTAGAGGTTTGTACCTGAATGAAAAATTCATGGGAAGCTGTGGAAGAAGAGACGATTATAAAGTCATTTAAAAAATGCGGGGTAAGTAATGCGATGGATGGTACCGAAGATGAAGCAGTTTTTGAAGGGAGTGACAACAATAGTTCAGACGAAAGTAATACGAACGGTGACATTAACGAGATGAGTGATAGTACCGAGAGTGGAGATGAACTGAATATTGCTAATACGACTTATTTTAACAATAAATAAATTAAGTAAGAATTTGAAAATATCTTTATATACCTAATAAAATATTCTTTTCTAAAATCGTCCCATAAATTTGGGGTGCGTCTTATGGTCCGAAAAATACGGTATATACTTGTGGTATTTGCGTAAATTATTATCGAGATATCAGCTTCTAAGTTTTACATGCCGCCAGCATTAGCGTTACTTGATGTACACCACGGGGACAAACAAATGTTTTTCATAATGCTACTACTAGTATGGCATTGCCGGAACATAAAGTCGCAGTTTCAATGTTTCCAAAACATTATCCAACCGAGTATAATATATAGAGGGTGTTCCAGGTTTAAAGTACCAAACTTTGTCAATAATATTCTGTCTAAACAAAAAAAAAAAGTTATATAAACATAGGTTGTTTAACGCTTTATTAAACAGTTATAAACAGAAATACAGAATTCGAAGAGAATAGTCACAAGCGATATTTACATGTAGTTTTATGCGAGCTGTGTTTACTATTTACAGTCATTAAAAGTTAATACTAATTTTTGTTTAATACTAATTATTACTACTGTAGGAACCGACGGAAAAATATGAAGGGACCCAAACGGGAATCGAACCCGGAAACCTTCGGCTTAGCAGCAAGCCAAGGCTTCGCGCGTTATGCCAACCACTCCCTTTCTATTCTCCCGTGTCAGTTTCCTATTTTTGTGTATAGAGGCCCCGATTCTACACTCACAAGGGAACTTCGGTAACCCGAAATGTCCGATTTTTTTAAAACTTTGTGGCTTTGTAGGGGACCTCAAGAGAAGTATCGGGCAATTTTTTTTATCGGCCCAATTTCGGTTCTTCGGGGTAAAAACAGCCCTTGAATGAAGATAAGTGTACCCTATTTCTCTGTATATCTTTAAAACTATAGTAGATATAAAAAAATGTTTATAATAAAAATTAAATGGCTTTTTATGCCTTATAAGACTGTGCTATTAACTTAACAAAAATTCTTTTTTTTAATAAAAAATCTTCCACTACCGTTGTTGTGAAAAATTTTTAATTTTCTATCATATCGAAAAATATGTCAAATAAATGCATACAATGCATACAATGGGAGGAGAAGGTTTCGAGGATTTTGCTGAGGCAGATATTGTAGAACTAATGGCGGACAAAGAACTAAATGAGGATGATTTAGTTGACATGGTTAATGAAACAAATGATCGTGGCAGTGATCCTGATGAAGAGGAGTCTGAACCAGTTGCGTTCACAGCAAAAGTCATCCGTGAAGGTCTTGAATTAGGGCGAAAATTGGGTAATCATTTTCTACAAAATGACCCGAATGTTGAACAGCTCTCCTATTTCAGCGAGATACATATTAATAAACGCTTAACTCAATATGAGGAGGTCTATAAAGATTTGATCAAAAACCAAACACAATTGTTAATTACGGATTTCATTACCAAGGCTCGCCGATTTGAAATTGTTTCTAATTCATCTAACATCGAACTTGAATCGCATCAAGTACTATCGAGTGATGAAAGTGACATCATACCAACCAGGAATAAAAGATTAATAGTCTACGAAAGTGATAACAGTAATTAAATTTTTGGTTAAATTTTTTAATTTATACTTCTTGTTTCTATATGTAAAATGAATTACATACATATACCTTTATATTTTTATCATTTTATGAATAGACTGTTATTTTTATGCTTTTTAAGATATATTTAGTTTTATTTTACGTTGAAATAAATGAATTTAATTAAATAACTGACTAAATTGTGCCCATTTTATTTTTTTTTTCGATTTACACGGTATTCTGAGGAACCGACCTTCCGTGTAAATCGGGGGATAGGTGTATATGGGCGTTCGGGACAAAAATCATAACTTCGAAATTAATCAATTTTAGACCTAAGTTCTCTAATACTTTTTTGAAGAGAATTCAAATATGCATTGATTGGCACATAAAAAAATATATGGTTCCATTTAAAAAAATTATAGCGACCTATATTTTTTATCGAATAAAAACTTTTTTGTAAATTTTCATTAACAACGATTTATTGTCAACTGAATACTGATTAACTTTTGTTTGAAAAATTTGTTCATCAGTTTCACGGAAATACCGGCAAAATCGTTGCGGCCGTTTCGCATACAGGGGTTTGAGAGACAAATATCATAACTTTGTATACATTCAAAATTTCTCTTTTATTTTTGTTTTGTAATTTTCATTAGGTAGTTAAATAACAATATAAGTAATAAAAAAATTGAATAACACGTACAATAGTAGGATAGGACGCTAGAATACTGAATGCGTCAATAATGATTTTGACAATTTTCTTCATTTTTTCAAAGGTATTCAGGTACTAAACAACCTATAAAAATCGAATCAAAAACACAGATAGTCTGTGAATGGCACATATTTGAAAAATATACTGATTTTAATGGAGCAAATTTACGTATTTGACGTATTCAGTCAAAATTATAGGCAATATTATAAACTATGGTTTGTTATTAACATCTTAAAATGAAAAATTTTTTAGATTTTACACTTTGAATTTCTGATTTTTGTCCATTGGTGGAAACACTGTGCGTCGGTGTTACATTTTACTTTTAATTATTTTGTAATTTCATTTTGTAACTTTTCAGCGAAATGAAAAATTTGAGAAATATTGATGTGCAAAGCACTTATCAAGGAGACTACATACCTGTCCCCCGGGGATTTTGATAAAATTTGAAGGGATGAATCTAAAAGTCGAAAAATAACATTCTGTAAAATATTTCATTTCAATGCGCATTTTTTATAAACAATTGAAATTACTTCTGTAAAACTTTTGTACTTCTGTACACTCGTATTGAATCTATATTTCTTAACATATAGCAAAGAAAATTGCAATAATTAATAAATTTAAATATTTACCTTTATTGTACTACTGTTTAAATTCGACTGCTAAATAAATTTTGTTTAAAAAGTAAACTAGTTTCTTTTTTCCTTATTGTTTCCAAACATGCAACGATTTTACCAACGCATAATTGAGCGTACAGAATGGGAATCCCCTAAAAATGAATGTTGTTATGCATTTGTTTTCCAATTTAATTATAGAAAGACTACTACGCAACATCGCAGAACACATTACGTCCATTGTTTTAATCTTCATTTATTATTTTGCATCAGTTACAACAATGGCTTCGGAAAGAAAAGAAACAGACGTTTCTGTTCGTCAAATTATTGTTAATTTATATTCCAAAGGGAAGTCTCTTCGGGAAATCGGTAGCATAGTCGGTAGAACTCATTCTACTGTACATGAAATAATTAATAAATTTAGATATGAAGGTAGCGGAGCGGTCGAGGGAGAAAGAAAATTCTTTCAGAATATGACGAACGATATATTGTGCGACATATTAAAATTAAACCTAATATATCAGTGTACCAAAATTAACAGTAGATGTTTCCTCAAGACTTGGTAAATCTGTGGCAAAGGATACAATTCGCTGTGTTTTGCATCGAGAAGGGTATCACGGCCGAGTATCTCGAAAAAAGCCTTATATTTCTAAGGTGAACAGATTAAAACGTTTGGAATTTGCCAAACAATGGCAATGGTACCGCGGCGTGGTACGGGAATATGGCGACCCCGTGGTAATCCTGAGCCAATCAAACCGTGAGCCGGCAGAAATGCCGGAACGGGGGACTTGCCTTAATCGGCAAGTCTCCGAGGATGTCCTCCTCTATAAAAAAGGACCCTACCCCCAAGCTATGGCGCGCGGTGATGAGGGGGCGCCCCGGTGGATGCACCGGGGTGTGGCCGGTGGGACATCGGTTTTTAGCGGCCACCACGGGGTACCTGGCGACCCCCCGGGTGTAAGTAGCCTTGGCCAGGTAAGGCGGCTCTGCCTGGCTCAACCTCCTTTCCGACCACACTCGTGGAAACATTATGGATCATTCACTAAAAAAACAAAAAACGAGGTTGGGGGGTGAAGACGATGTGGGAGTGGTTCCTAGGGATCGGAGCGTTGGCTCCGGAGATTTGGAGGAGGCAAGGGCGCATATAAAACAGATGCGCGAGACGGTGGCGTCCATTTTGAAAAAGTTGGAGCGAGCTTCGTCTAGCGAGTCTAGACAACGCTCTACTTCGAAAAAAAGGGCGTCGACGAACGAGCCGCGGTCGGGCTCCTCCACGTCGACGACGCGATCGCCAACCAGACTTAGATCTGGTTCGGCATCGTCCGTCGGCGTGGGGGCCCCGGCTAGGCCCAGTGACGTGGAGGAGACTGGGGACTCGAGTGGGTCCGAATATGGCGAGGCAGGGAAGCTCAAACCCCCCGCACGCAAGAGAAGCAGGGGCCGCCACACTACCACCGGAGAGTATGCCAGAAAATTGAAGGTGCAAGCGGCCCAAGATGAAAGGGCCAGGGAGGAGGCTGAGACAGCTCGGATGCGGGACATTCTCGACTCGAGAGTCCCAGCCCCAAACACGGAGGAGGGTTGACCTCGAGGAACGCGACCTCATCGCAGCGCAGATGAGGGAAACGCCCCTCGAGGACATCGGTCAACGTGCGCTGGAGGCCGGCGACATGATTATGAAAACGGCGGCGAAGAGTGGCCATCTCCAGGGCCCGCTCCAGAAGGCCCTCAAGCGGGCGGCAGACACTCTGGTCTGCGCCAGCTTGGAGGCGATTCAGAGGATCGCAAACCCCCGCGCGGAGGTGGAGGAGCTCTAAAGGCCGCTGCTACCCAGGCGCAGGTCGAGGCCTTGAGGGAGAAATGCCGCGGGAACGGCTCCGAAGGGGCAATGCCCTCTCCGCCCCGTTGCGGCTTCGCCGCGTGCGGTGGCGTCGCCGGTTCGGGCATCGCGGGCGTCCCTGCGGACGTCACGCACGTCGTTGCGGGGTGAGGAGAGATCGGTCGGTGAACAGCAGGACCGAATTCTGGAGGCCATCTCCTCAATCAAGGAGATGGTCTCCAAGGAGGTGGAGTCCGTGAGGGCGGAGATGTGGAGTGCCCTTGCTAGCCAGGCGGGGTGGGCGCAGACAGCCCCACCAATGTTGGATACGCCGGGAGACGTACTTCTCCTCCCACCCCCAGTCGCTAAGGAGCGAAGGAGACGGGTGGGTAGGGAAGGAAGAAGGAGGAGGAAGGCGGCTGTGAGCGGGGCGGTTTCTACACCGCAACCGCCCACAGTGGCTATCGGGTACAACCGAGTCGAGCGGTCAAAAAGATAAGTGCGCCTGCTAACACAGCACCGCGCTCCCGGAGCCGGGGTCCGGAAAATAATCCGCCCCCGGCGTCCGGCGAGTCGTCATGGGAGCAGGTGGTGGGTCGGAGGGCGAGGCGAGCGCAAAAGGCGCCCCCCGCTCCTCCGCCACCGTCACCTGCGCGAAAGCCGAATAGGGGAGCGGCTAACCTTAGCCGCCCCCCGAAGTCGGCGGCGGTGACCCTGACGGTGGCAACGGGGGGTACCGTGACTTATGCCGGTATCCTTGCCACCGCCAGGGAAAAAATCCGCCTAGAGGATTTAGGTATTCCGGAGGTCCGCCCACGGTGGGCCCGGACCGGGCGGGCCCGGACCGGGGGCCTCATATTTGAAGTCTCCGGTCCGGAGAGGGAAGCCAAGGCGGAGGCCTTGGCGCAACGCCTCAAGGAGGTGTTGCAAGAACGTGCCAAGGACCATTGCCAAACAATGCAATTTATTACGGTACAAAATTCATTTGTATTTTGTTTCATCTCAGTGAATAAATCATAAATTCTTTGTATCGGTTCATTACGCGTATTTATTTTTGTTTTATAAACTTTCTCCTTTAAAGTTCCTCGCACATCAGTTCACTCAGATGAAACAAAATACAAATGAACTTCGTACCATAATAAATTCCATTTTGAACCGCTGTCAATCTTGTATTGCTAAAGATGTTGGCCATTTTGAAATGGAATATTAGTTGCATCTACGAATTTAGTATTAAAATTAGTATCAGGAGTAATAATCAGTATTAAACAAAAATTAGTATTAATTTAATGACTGTAAATGTAAACATATTTCACATAAAACTACATGTAAATATCGCTTAATTGCTCCCTTCGAAATCCGTATTTTTGTTTATAACTTCTTAATAAAGCGTTAAACAACCTATGTTTATATAACTTTTTTTTTTATGTAGATCCATAGAATATACTGACAAAGTTTGGTACTTTAAACCTGGGACACCCTATACATACATATATGTATAGCAGTATAATACTGTAATAGTACTGTGCAAAAGTCTTACGCCACCGTGCGAGATTTGTTTTATACTTGAATAAATCTATGTAAATATGATGCTTGTTACTATGCTATGTGTATATTCTAATAATTTGTTATGTCACACGTAGTACACACGTGGAAAACACGTGTTTTCCGGTGTCTATTGGAAAATGTAGTGAAGAAAAGGATTTACGTATTGCTTTTTATGACATGCAGTACGGAGTCGCTTCTTCAACCGTTTCAAGTAAAAATACTGACTACAAACACTTTTATTACTGATATTTCATTTCTCTTTCAACTTTCGACTCACAAACATCTTTCCACGATTCCCAGTACAAACAATCATTGACGTTCAGTAGTTTACGCATGCGCCTGTATGTGTGTAGGACGTAACATTATTAATAAAGCTTATAAAATATTGGATTATAACAAGTGTAATGGCAAAAATATCAACAACAGATAGACATCGCATCATTATTTACTACCAGGTAGGGCTTAGTCAAAGAGAAATGACTAAAAAATGTAAAATTTCCAGGACGGCAATTCAAAACACCATAAAAAAATTCAATGAAACTGGATGTGTCGAGGACAAAAAACAATGTGGGTGGCCTAACAAGATAAAGGAAAGTCATGAAAAGTTTTTAAGACTGCAATCCGACAAGATCTTCAGTAAAACTGACAGAAGATATGCAACAAGCTACGGGAGTATCGATTGACATTTCAACAGTTTGTCAAACTCTTCTGAAATCCGGGCTAAGAGGATGTGTTGCAATTAAAAAATCGTTGTTTCGAAAAGGAAACAAGAATAAAAAACTGCAATATGCTCAGGAACACAAGAATTGGCAAATAGAAGATTGAGAAACGGTCTTATGGGGCAATGAAACAACATTCGAAATTTTTGGTAAGGAAAGGCGTCAGTATGTACAGAGACGAAAAGGAGAAGTTTACCAGGAGGCACGTTTGAAATCTATAGTAAAACATGGCGGAGGGACGGTAATGGTTTGGGGCTGTATTTCTGCTTATGAAGTAAGAAATTTGGTCCGGATTGATGGAAAAATGACAACTGCACAATACTTACAGATTCTACAGCAGCATTCAGTACCATCCGGGCTACAACTAATTTGTAACAAATTTATCTTCCAACATAACGACGAACCCAAACATACTGCCCGAATTATAAAAAATTATTTGAAAAATTTAGAGGATAGTAAACTATTAAAAGTTATGAAATGGTCTCCAAAGTCTTGATTGAAATATTATTGAACATGGCTTATTTGGACAGAGCACGAAGAAAAAGTGAACCAAAAAATGCAAATGAACTGTTTAAAGTATTACGTACAGAATGACAAAAACTTCCAATTAAAATTATTGAAAAATTATACGAAAGCTGTACAAGAAGAGTCAACGCTACATTAAGGCAAAATGAAGCCCCACAAAATGTTGGAAGACATTTAATATATATGAAATATATGATATGATATCTATGATATCTATGATATGATATGATATATGGTAATATAGGAAATAATGGAAGATCTGTGGAGGGGATACCCATAGAAGGAAGTTTTCAATAATTCAAAATTGAACATATTGGTAGGTACTTATTGTACTCGTTGAACTCGTCTTAACATACACTATCATATTATGTATATCAAAAAATATAGCATTCCATTTAAAAAAATTAAACTGACTTTGAAATCTCCCTCACATACCAAGTACAAAAAAAATATTTACAGCAAATAACGTCCCCCTCCATACCAAACAACTTTTGTTAAAACATTTTTTTTCGTAAAATCACTTCCTTAAAAGATATTTTACTGTATTGAGATAAAACAGACACCCTGTATATAGGAGTAGAGTACTACAGGCTTTCTAACTGATTTCCAGTTTATTTCATTATATTCGCAGGAAAAATTCACAAAGATACCTATGATTTTCAGGAGGTCATGTTGAACTAACCCCTTAATGAACGTACAGTGCGTTGATGATACCAAAAATTTGAATCCGGAGATGAAAACCTTGTTAATGAAGCACGTGTAAGACCAGTGCCGGCCATTAATGATGGTCAACTGAAGCTTTCGGCTGAAGCAAATCCATGTAAAACTGTCATAAAAAACTTGCCATAGAATTAAGTGTAAGTGCCATAACAATTATACGTCACTTGCAACCGATTAGTAAAGTGAAAGAGCTAAGCAGGTGGGCGCCTCATCAACTTAATGAACGACAGAAACTTCAACGTCAAGAAATCTGCAATTCACTGTTGATTCGCAATGATAGAGATCTGCTTTTGCATCGCAGTGACCTACGATGAAAACTGGGTACTTTACGATAACAGGTGATGTTCTACTTAATGGTTAAATGCAGATAAATCTACACGACACATGTCAAAGTTAGCTTTACATCCAAAGAAGACAATGGTCACAGTATGGTGGTCAATGGCTAATATGGTCTATTATAACTTCTTAAAACCAGGTGAAACTATCACGGCAGAGAAGTATTGTGCTCAACTTGAAGTAAGACACCAGAAATAACGAATTAAACAATCGGCATTGGTCAATCGAAAAAGGCCCATTCTGGTGAACGACAATGCTCGGCCACATGTTTTGCAAATGACAGTCAAAAAATCTTAATTACTTAAAATACGGAACTACTTCATCCGCCATACTCACCGGATTTGTCGCTCACGGATTATCACTTTTTTAAACATCTAGATCACTTTCCCAGCGGAAAAACCTTTACGAATCAAGCAAACATAGAAAATACCTTCAACAAATTTATTGATACCAGAACGCCGACATTTTATGAAAATGAAATTAATCTTGTCACTCGTTGGCAGAAATGTGTAGATTGTAATGGTTCCTATTTGGATTAATAAAATTTAATATAAAAAAAGTTATACTGACTTAAAGCTGCGGTTCAAAATCGAACGTTTCATATGTTACAACCTAACACAAGAAACAAGCAGGCAGACAGGCAGACAAGCAGACAGGCAGGCAGACAAACAGATGGAAGATGGATGTAGACAGGGAAATGAATTTGATTAAGATAGCGAGAAGCAATAGAAGAAAAAAGGAGAGAAGAGAAATAAAAGCGAAACGAATGTTTCTGTTTCGCGAATTATATTTGCAACGCGGATTCGAACACAAAGGTTTGCGACTGTTCGTAAGAGAGGAGAAAAGCGTACGGGGACGTATGCACCTTGCATCGCACATGCTGCCGACATGTTCATCTACGAAAGAATGAGTTTATGCGCGCTCGATCGCCACGGAACAACACCGAACGAAACTCGCACAAAAGCAAAGCGAACAGAAAAATAGGTGGTAAACGGGGAAAAGGAATATCGAAACCGAGTCGAAAAGAGCAAGTAACATTTGCGTCGGCAATTTCTCCTTGGGTTGCGTGCAACAGACGTACAAATGCTCGTATACATCGTGTAGATAGAGGTTCGACGACGAGCGTAGCGTCAAACATGCAACATGTGGAGAGGAGGACCTGTTTGGAAAAAGGGTACGGGGAAAAAAGGCGACAAGTCGCAAATCGAAAATAGCACGCGTAGCTCTCGCTTTGCAGTTTCGTCATCGAAATCCTTATGGTCTCTTCCTACAACGATGTGTATGAATAACCGTCGATGATCGTCGCTGAATGACTGTCGAAATTTCGAGAATTTAAGAGAAGAACAGAGTAGTAGCAGCAGCAGCAATACCACCACCACTGCGGTGATAGCGAATCGTCGATAGTTGCACGAAAGAAACGAAAGAAAAGAATCCAGCGGCGATCAAGCATTCCGGATCCGATGCGTTTACCTTACGAGCTTTGCTCTGGTACTCCTCGGCCTTGATCAGCTCCCCTCGGGCTTGATCCACGTGGTCACCAGTCTGATCGACGAAGTACTCAATGCGGTCCACCAATTCGCCCTGCCGTGCCATGGCGTGTCGTACCGTGCGGTGCCAGGGATAGAGGGACGGAAAACGGGTGGAAGAAGAGAACGGATGGCAGAGAGCGCGAGATGGATCGAATCTCCAACGAGGATGTACCCAAAGTTAATTGTTACGCGTACGCGTGCAACCAGACGTATACACAGGAAGAAATAGCATAAAGACACACACACACACCGCAGATGAAGCCACACCACCCCACGCGACAGCAAAAGAAACGGTGCAGCGTGAATGCATGGCCACGCACGCAAACACACGGGAACCGAATCATGAACGAAATTTAGTCGGTTAGAGAGCAGAGGTTAATACGCAGAGTTTTAGTAATACATACAATGGACGAAACAGTTGATGGACGGAGCCACAATTAGCACACTCATGTTCAACAGGACAGAGCGACACAAGTAGAGAGACACAAATATGATGATGCATGTATACAACAAACATAGCCGTATACGTATAATTAAAAGTTTGATTGTATATATAGTACACGCGCGCAAACATAGATAGAGGGATAGAGAGAGAGAGAGAGAAGAATCAGAGGGATAAGAAACGCGTAATACATACATCATACATAATAGATGCACACCGAACGTATGAACGCACATACGTGCGCGAGCATCGTTTCGATTATTCAAAATATGATAGGGAAAATGATGGTAAAGCGTTGCGGTTATTTGGTGTCACGTTTCAAAGGAGTAAAGAGAATAGTAGTAATAGATGCACATAACCAAAGAAACAAAACAAGTTAACCAAAAAGCGAAAGGGATATCGAATAGTGGTGGAAAAGTGAAAGAATATAAGTGAAAGAAAAATTGCGAATGCAAGGAAGGGAGATCGAAATAATATTGAATGATCGAGGATGTACGCGGGGGTTGAAAAAGGTTAGGTTCCACAAACCATATGGAAGAGGAGAGGGAAAAGGAGGAAGAGATAGCAGAGGACAAGGACCGAGAGGAGAAACAAAAAGTGACCAATTAGACGCGAACAAAAGATCGATGATTTCGCGTAACATCTGGGGAGGACTCACCCGTCGGGCTTTGCTTTGATACTTGAGCGCTTTTTTGGTGTCCTGCGTAGCCGTCTGCACGTAGTCCACCGCGTGTTCCACGTGGTATTCTATGCGATCTATCATCTCACCCTAAAGTAGGTGCGTGGCGCGAATCCACGCAGCGTAACAGGAGAAGAGAAAGCGTTGTTAGTTTTAGTCGGTTAACAAGCTAAGATTTTTTTTGCATGCACCACGGAGAATAAGAAAGAAAGGAAGAAAGAGAGAGAGAGAGAGAGAGAGAGAGAGAGAAACAGACCATACTGATGATGGCAATTAAAATTTGATATAAACGCGTTGACTATTTGCAATTTTGCCAAATTTCCTTCCTTGTATCTATCTATCTACCTATCTTTTTTTCTTTCTTTCTTTTGATCAATGCGTTTTCATTCTCAGTCTCAACGATTTAGAAGATTACTATCTTGTCGTTCTCGTATTATCGTCATGTTAATATTGATATTAATATCAATTTGTTGCCGTTATTGCCATTATCTATGTAGCCGTTTATTTGTATGTCATGCATATCAAATTTACATCAGCGTGTACCGAGAACGAATACAAACTACGCGCAATTTTCGTGACGATAGAACTCGGTAAACACGCTCGCATGCTCGAGAAAAGAAAAGTTACACTGCTTCACGCTACGCCCCTCATAAAATTCATTCTTTCCCTTTCCCATCTCTTCTTGCTAATCGTTGCACGTAATTAAAATTCTACTTTAACGCGAACAACCGTATAGCAAACTGTAGGTAATATTAGTCTAGGAATATAACCCGTGAGATTGTATTTCCGCGGAAAACCGAAGGGGGCGCATAGAACAAACGAGAAAGAAACAAAAAGACTGTTACAAATCTATGACTTTCTACCAACATAGCCATGTCCATGAACATATCATGAAGTTCCCTGATCGAGTTTTCCAGTTTGATGATATCCGCATGGCGCGCTTCAATGTCGGCAAGAGTTTGTTTCGCTTGTTGCGTTTCCATAATGATCTGCGAAAAAAAATATAGCCTCCATAGAATACCGCATAATGTTCGATGGATTAAAGAAGAAAGGAAGGAAAGAAGGAAGATAGGACAGGCTTACTCCTTGCGTGAACACGGCCGGATTTCCTTGTTCCAGCATTTCCTCTAGTTCTTCGTTGGTGGTTGTCCTACCGGCTAAAAACGAAGAAAAATTGATCGGTTTAAAGAGGTCGTAAATTAAACTCTTAAGAATCGGCACCGAATGATATTGCGACACTCAGGGCCGTGCGTTGTAGTCTGTTTGAGGGTTCCAACAATAGATGAATGATAACATATGATTTAGTATTTTAAGTGGAAAATGATACTTCATTTACAAATGGAAAATATATTAATATTAACTCTTTCGCGGACACTTGAAATTTCACATAGGTGCTTAGAAACACACTTGTGACCACAATATTCTTGTTCCACGAACATGATATACTATTGAAAAATGAGTATGATTGTCACGGTACATTTATACGAAATATATTTATTTAGCATAAAAGATACGAAATTGGAAAATGAATTTTGGAACATATTAATTAATAATAAATCTGAACAAATTAATTAAATATGCTTTAAGTATAGTAAAACTAAACTTCAAAAGAGCAAAATATAGAATATGAATAGTATTTAGGTATACAATAAGAAATCATATTACAAGATAAAGCTAAACATACCAAAAATCTTGCTATCTTGTTATATTTCGTTATTGTGCCATTTTTCAAAACATGGTCCTGGGCATAAGGGTGGCTTTTCATCGCAATCTCTACACCGCCACGATGTTTCCTTCCGTACATTATTTTTCGAACAATACCGACATCGTAAATGGTAAATATTTCGTCTGTATCTTTCAGGCACAGGAATCTTTTCCTGAAAGTGGGATTGGCTTACTTCCTCTTGATTTTCTACAGTAGTTCTTTTGCGTTTGCCTCCGTGTCTCGATCCGATTTTTACAAACTTTCGACCATCAGAGTGATCAGCTGGTATACTGATAAAATACTTTATTAGAAAATTTCTAAAATCTAATCTATTAATGCAGTTTTTTTGTCTCTTTCATTTTTTTTTTACTATATATATCAGGGGTGGCCAACTACACTACCTTTGGAAGCCACATTTCAGGAAGGAATATTTGAAAGAGCCATTGATTTATCTTTGATAACAAATCAAACAATGAAAAACTGAAAAACCAGTTCAATTTTTTAAAGTTTATCAGTTTTAGTTTACCATATTTCATACATACATTCTATTTGCATAAGAGCCGCACATGAATAATAAGAAATTACTTGGTCCACCCGGACAATACCAGACATATAAGTATTCTATTCTGCAAAATCTTTTAGCTTTACTTTGGTTTGGTCGAATCTATTGGTCGTTTCTATTAATGCTGGGTGGTAACGCGTAAGTAGTTATGCTGCAGACTTCCCTCTTATCTTTTCACTTTGATACATACAGGGTGGGGCAATAACTATGTCCACCTTGAATATTGCCGTTATTTGTAATAATATTGTAAGTGTAGTGTGTATGTGTCTGTGTGCATGCGTGTGCCTGTCCGAGCTGCGAACAGAGGAACAGCGTTGTTTGGTGGTTGCTAACGAAGATTGGAGCAGCGCGTCGCGAAAGACGTTGATCGGCCGTTTGGTTGTCCGTGTGCCCTTTATACTAAAATCGCCCATCCCTTACAATTTTCAGAAGTCGGATAGCCATCGTGCTCAACAACGTGTGTTTACGATGACGCGTCGTTGTTAGGAAAATTTTGTGAACTTTATGGACTTCACGAATTTTTTTAGAAACGTACAGGTTTATGTTAAGTGTCCGATTTATGTTACGGTTTTTGTTCGTACGGCGATATTTCGTATAAAGACTGTCTCACAAGTATGGTTGCGGTGTCCGAACTTAAAGAAATGCTAATGGAAAACAGTCTGCCTACTTCGGGAACGAAAAACGAATTAGTCAAACGATTATTGGAAGCAGGGATTCCGGTCGGGACACCGCCTGTTTCGGAACGAACGGAATCGCTCGAGTGACTCCCACAATGAACCGCACGAGTCGCGTTCCGTTCAATTGCGTGAAATCAAAATATTACGAAAAGAAAGGGATTTAGCGGCCCGCGAAGCGGAATTGTTACGACGAGAGCTCGATTTGCTAAGAATGACGCCCACGATCAGAAGAAGATCGTCCCGTTTGAGCCAGTGCAAAGAGATGGCAGGAAATTAAGGACTTAGTTGCTGAGTTTGGCGGTAACAATTTGGACCATGACAAATGGGAGAAACAGGTGAAATAACTGCTTTCTTCGTATGAGCAGGCTCACCGACAAAGCGTTGAGATGGTATCATTCGCGAGCCGACTGTGTCGAGTTAAGCTGTGATGATCTATTGCGAGAATTGAAGAAAATATATGATCAACGCCCAGATCCATTAATGTTACAACGTGAATTCGAGGGACGGATCTGGAAAACCGGTGAAGCATTTTCTGATTATCTCCACGAAAAGGTAACACTGGGAAACCGTGTGCCTGTACCGGAAACGGAGATGATTAGTTATATTATCGAAGGCATACAGAACGAGACGTTGCAAACGCAAGCAAAGGTACAGCAATATGAGACCATCGACGCAATGCGAACGGCACTCGCAAACGTCCCAGCGCTCAGGGAGACGTTGCGCCGGCCATTCATACAACGTCCAGAAAATACAAAAAAAATCATGCAGCGGACCAGGGAGCTGCAGAGGGAGCAATTGCCCGAAGCCGAAGATGGAGAGAGGTTCCTGTTTCAAATGTGGCAAACTTGATCATCGAGCGAACTAGTGCAATTCATTATCGAACATCAATTACGTAGCAGAACAACGAGGTGATGATGACGACTTCCGACGGGCGGTGGAGCTGCGTATTAAGAACAAGGGCGGCATTTTTAATATTTCTCTTAATGCGTTGATTGATTCGGGAACTCCCATATGTTTTATTAAAGAATGTTACATTCCGAGAGATTGGGTGGTAATCGATTTAAATGGCGATCAGTTTTGTGGTATTAATGGCAGTAATTTAGACGTAGTAGGTCATACCGAAGCGACGGTTATTTTAGAAAACAACGAGTACGATGTAGTCTTACGGGTAGTGTCGGATCGGACGATGAAAAGTCCTATAATTTTGGGTCGTGATTTCATGAGACTTGCGAAACTGTCATTGATTGTTAAAGACGAAGTGAACGAAATTATAAACATTAGAATAGACGACGGTGACAATAAAGTGACAGCGCAGGACATGAAAATCAACGAAAGCATTCCGGCCGAAGTTAAAACGCGACTGCACAAATTATTTGTGACAAATTACGCTAAAGTTGAAAGACCGTCGGAACCCGCGGTAGAAAACGTCATGAAGCTGACGCTCGTTGACGAAAAGCCATTCCCATTCACGCCGCGTAGACTTTCTTACGACGAGAAAAATAAATTACAACATATTATAGACGATTTACTTGCCAAGAGCATCATTTATTACAGAGAGTACGTCGGAATATGCCTCACCGATTGTATTAACTAGGAAAAAAAACGGCGAAACAAGAATGTGCGTGGATTTTCGAACACTAAATAAAATTACGGCGCGTGATAATTTTCCACTCCCCTTGAACGAAGATCAACTTGATTTATTAAGAGGGAAAAAATATTTTACGAGTTTAGATCTTAGAGATGGTTTCTTTCATGTCAAAACGCATGAGGAATCGATAAAATACACGGCATTCGTCTCACCTTTCGGCCAGTACGAGTATACGAGGATGCCTTTTGGGTTGAAGGGAGCTCCCCTGAGATTCCAACGATTTGTTACACAATTCTTTAGGAAACATATTGATGCAGGCGAACTATCTGTGTATTTGGACGATTTCTTAATTATGACAGAAACGATCGAGCATCACTTTCAAGTACTCGAACATGTCTTTAAATTACTCGTAGCTAACAAACTCGAATTACGACTTGATAAATGTAATATTTTCCAAACAAAATTAGATTATTTAGGTTATACAATCAGCGACGAAGGGATCCGACCAACAGAACGAGGTCTCGATGCGGTAGTGAATTTCCCGTACCTTCATAATGTTCGAGATATGCAAAATTTTCTGGGACTGTGCTCCTATTTTAGAAAATTTGTCGAGGGATTTTCAATCGTCGCGAAACCCCTTTATGATTTAGTAAAGAACTTAAAGACCGTTTAATTCATGCACCGATTTTAAGTAGGTATATATTCTCCGAGAGATGAAACCCAATTACATTGTGATGCGAGCGCAACTGGGTTTGGAGCGATTTTACTGCAGAAGAAAATAGATAAAAAATTACACCCAGTATTTTATTTTTCGAAAAGAACGGCAGAGACTGAATCAAAATACCATAGTTTCGAATTAGAAACCTTAGTAATAATTTATGCTTTACGCCGTTTTCGCAGATATTTACTTGGAGTAAAGTTTAAAATAATTACAGATTGCCAGGCCCTAAGCCTCACACTGAATAAAAGAGAAACAAACCCACGGATCGCGCGTTGGGTTCTGGAGATGCAGGATAATGATTATACGTTGGAACATAGATCAGGAACCCGAATGCTTCACGTGGACGCATTAAGTAGGCAAGTATTGGTAATAGAGGACAATTCCTTCGATCGTAATCTTGCATTGTGCCAAAATGACGATTCAACAATTGTAAGAATTCGTACCGAGTTAGAGCGATCAGAAAATAAACTGTACGAGATGAGGAATGGTTTAGTTTACAGAAAATATCAAGATCAAGCCTAAGTACCTTAGTTAATGATATAAATATGATGCTTGTTACTATGCTATCTGTATATTCCAATAGTTTGCTATGTCAGACGAAATACACACGTGGAAAACACGTGTTTTCCAGTATCTATTGGAAAATGTTGTGAAGGAAGGGATTTATTGCTTTTTATGACGTGTAGCCGGAATCGCTTCTTCAACCGTTTCAGGTAAAAATACTGACTGCAAACATTTTCATTACTGATATTTCATTTCTATTCCAACTTTCGACTCGCAAACATCTTTCTACGATTTCCAATCCAAACAATTATTGACATTTAGTACTTTACGTGTGGTGTGTACGTGTGATACAACATTATTCATAAAGCTCATAAAATATTGGATTATAACAAGTGCAATGGCAAAAATATCAACAGCAGATAGACATCGCATCATTATTTCTTACTAGGAAGGGCTTAGTCAAAGAGAAATTGCCAAAAAATGTAAATATTCGAGGACGGCAATTCAAAACACCATAAAAATATTCAATCAAACTGGATCTGTCGAGGACAAGAAACGATGTGGAAGGCCTAAAAAGATAAAGGAAAGTCATGAAAAATTTTTAAGACTGCAATCATTACATAATCGGACAAGATTTTCAGTAAAACTGGCAGAAGATTTGCAGTAAGATACAGGAGTATCGGTTGATGCCTCAACAGTTCGTCGAACTCTTCTGAAATCCGGACTAAGAGGATGTGTTGCAATTAAAAAACCGTTGTTTCGAAAAGGAAGCAAGCAGAAAATACTGCAATATGCTCAGGAACGCAAGAATTGGCAAATAGAAGATTGGGAAACAGTCTTATGGAGTGATGAGTCAAAGTTCGAAATTTTTGGTAACAAAAGGCGTCAGTATGTACGGAGACGAAAAGGAGAAGCTTACCTGGAAGAATGTTTAAAACCTACAGTAAAACATGGCGGAGAGTCGGTAATGGTTTGGGGCTGTATTTCTGCATATGGAGTAGGAGATTTGGTCCGGATTGATGGAAAAATGACAGCTGCACAATACTTACAGAATCTGCAGCAGCATGCAGAGTATCGTCTGGGCAACGACTAATTTCTAACAAATTTATCTTCCAACATGATAATGACCCCAAGCATACCGCCCGAATTGTAAAAAATTATTTGAAAGATTTAGAGGACAGTGAAACATTTAAAGTTATGAACTGGCCACCTCAGTCCTGATTTAAACATCATCGAACATGTTTGAGATTATTTGGACAGAGCACGAAGAAAAAGTGAACCAAAAAATGCAGATGAACTGTTTGAGATATTACGAACAGAATGGCAAAAAATTCCAATTCAAATCATTAAAAAATTATACGAAAGTTGTACCGGAAGAATCAACGCTACCATTAAGGCAAAAGGAGGCCACACAAAATATTAGAGTTTTCATCAAATTTATAACATTTTTATATAATTTTTAATAGTACATTGTAAAATAATATTGGTATAATAAAATACGGGGTGTCCCAGTATTGATGGTACAACCATGGAGGGGGTGATTCTACACGAGAAAATAAGTCGAAAATATGGAATAAATTCTTTTCATTCCAGGCTTCGTTTTCGAGAAAATCGACTTTAAATTTTCTTCGAGTACGCATGCACCCAACTATGTCGTGGATGAACGGATTTAAAGTAAAGTATATATTTTTTTCCATATCTATCATAAACCAATAACACATCTATTCCATTGACAAAATATTAGAAACTATCCGTAGCTAGAACAATACATGGCCAGAAAACCGATGACGCTCCAAAATTACTTTTATGTTCACTTTGTGATAAACTATTTTTAACATATTTTTGAAACATTTTTATGTGAATATCGTTTATTGTCACGTAAATAGTAATTAAAAAAAAAATTTATTTCACGAAAAAAAAATTGGACCTTTATGGGGCGTGAACCTACGACAAAAAGTTTCCAGCGGTTCCGCAGTTAGATGCCTTAACCGTAACGCTAGCGACGACGTTGAGTAATAATACTTTAGAAACTAATACTTTAGAAGATAAGGTGCGTATACACTTTCAATTAATTAAATTAACTTAATTCTCTTAATTCGTACATTACTCTGTCGAATGCACAGACATTAAAAATCACACAATACACTAACTGTATCGAGGAAATGCAAAAATTAAAAGTATTCATCAGGTTTTTGTGCGAAATATCTCGAAAATGTCGGTTTTTTATTTTTTTTAACTACGGCGCACCCTTTCGAAAAATCTGAAAAAAAATTGAGGACAATAGACATACTAATATCTACCTACTGTAAAAGTAAAAATCTAGTCGCTCGAAAACTTCAACCCGAAATCTGCATTTTTCGACATTTTTTTGCGTTTTTGATTTTTTGCACTTAGGATTTGCAACGAAAAAATCTGAAAAAAATTACAACCATAAACAACCATGTCTACAATATTCTAGAATTTTCTTAGAATATTTGCATACCGTTAAATAGGAAAAATGTGGTAAAAACCGATAATTCGAATTTACCCTGTGACTACCCTCCCGGTTGGTGTACGATGTTTTCTTTCGGTAAGTTATCGAATGGTGCATTGCCAGGTAAAATCGGTTCAAGGGCACTTTTGACCATTTTATCCTGCTATACCCTTTGTTCGAATCGCCTTCTCGACATTGTTGCAGAAAAAACAGGATGATAATAGAGTGGGTCATAAGAAAACATTCGTCTTATTGAAGGAAATTTCACTTGTCCTTGCAAAAGACAAAGACCCAAAAATTTCCACAATTCTGTAGCATCGAGGATTTTCCAACGATTTTTTCTACTATATTTTGGAGAGGGTAAATCCTGTGTCACAAGTATGTTCCCATTACTGTTAGAGGAATTTAAAATCAAATTCATGACATCCTCGTTTCAAAGCGTTTTAAAAACATCAACAGGTATCATATCTTCCGAAAAATCAATTTTCACTCCTGATAAATTCACATTAAAATTAAAATTAGCGACGTTCGTTGTAACAAAAATATCCCTGGTAATTTCTATTTCTGATACTTCTTCTGCACTCCTTTCAATGCTATCAGGATAATAACTTTCATTACTGTCACTTGAAGCTTCGGTTATACCAAATATTTCTTCTTCATCTGTCTCATTTTCATATACAGGGTGTTTGGTAGGTCGATAGAAAGTTTGCAAGGGGTGAAAGAGGAGGTCATTTGGAACATATTTAGCTATATATACCTTTATACAAGGTGTCATGGTATTTGAGATATTGGCCACTTTCTTAATTTTGCTTATTACCGGACATTTCCGAAGTAAACGATTATAGAAAGTTTATTATGGTCATTATAAACTCCAACTTTATATTTTTTCTTATCTTCAGAACATGTTTCGTCTAAATCACACAATAAAATTTTTCTAAATATGATTTTAAACATTTGGTAAGCGAATGAAGTTGCCTGTATACTGTGTCTTGTAATTAAAGTAAGTTTTTAATCGCTCTTTTCTCAAAAACAACGTGTTCCTATGGAATTAAAATTTTTGTAAAAACTTCTTTGTTTTGTCCTGCTTCTAATGGTATGTGACACTTTAACCATCTTCTGCAAATTATTTGTACCTGAGCAATAGATGTACCCAGCGGTACGCTGCGATCGCCTTCCTACCTATTTTAGAGAGGGTAGATTAAATAGTTATTACTGTAAATGTATATCGTTAACTTTTATTTATTTAACAGCTCTATAAAATAAGATTGTTTACGCTTTTTATAACGAAAGCAGAATTACAACAAAAATAAAAGTCTGAAGAAGAGCTATCTTTGATGTTCAAAATGTGAACCGTTGTGCCTTATACAGAAACGTGCTCGTCTTCGGATTTCACTGGTAGTAATGCCTAGTTTCATTTCTTGCTTCATTTTTGTAGCAGCTTCTTCAATTTTTCTAATAAGATGATTTTTGTCTCTAATTTCCTCCGCGTAAACTAAATCTTTCATACATCCCCAAACATAATAGTCTACTGGAGTTAAATCCGGGGACCTAGGTGGCCATAGTATGGGTCCGCTTCTTCCAATCCAACGGTTAGGAAACTGCTCATTTAAGAAATTCCTCACAGTCAGACGTTGATGAGCAGGGCAACCATCATTTTGAAATATTATTTGATTCCTTACATTCAATGGCACTTCGTCTAAGATGTCTGGCATAACATTCTTTAAAAATACCAAATAATTGTCCCCGTTTAAATTGTCTGGTAGATAGTATGGGCCTATTAATGTTTTTCCAATCACACCTGCCCACACATTTACACTAAATTTTCGTTGAAACGATGTTTGCCTTTTTACATGGGGGTTCTCAGCTGCATCAGACCAATAGTGTAAATTGTGAAAATTGGTGATACCTTCGTGAGAAAATTTCGATTCATCAGTCCACACAATGCTTCGAAGAAACAGTCGATCTTCCATGTCAGCATTCAATAAAAACCGACAAAAAAGCGTTCTTCGCTGTGGATCACCTTCTTCCAGAGCTTGCACTGATGTGTAACGAAAAGGATGTTTTCCCTCGGCGTTGAGAACCGACCAGACTTTCCATATGGACACATTAAATCTATGTGCAATAGTCCTAATGCTGGTGGTAGGATCAGCCTCAAATGCCTCCAAAATTTGTTCATCAACATCAGCAGCATATGTTGTATAAGTTACTCCAGGTTCTTGGTGATGTACACTTCCAGTTTCATGTATGCGTCGATATGTATTGATAAATACCTGGACGTTGGGCACTCTTCTTTGTGGAAAACGTTCTTGGTATAATCTTCTAGCACCAGATGCATTACCGTTGGCTTTTCCATACATAAAAAGTATGTCTGCGTATTCAGCATTCGAAAATGTCGTCATGATAAAAATGTGAAATAACAATACAGTTGTATTCAATAACTAAAATAAAAGTATAACGGTATAAGTGGTATTAGTAGTACAAAACTTTTACAGAAACAAAAATACTAAAACACATAAAAGACGTAAAAATGCATCCACAGCCTCTGCTCAACTAAACAGTAACGACTTTGTACAGAACAGTCAGCATAAACGCTCAACTGTTTTCTCGACATCGTTGGTCCAAGGGCGACAAAGAAAGAAACTAATAACTAAGGAAGTGGAAAACTGTTGAGTGGGAGATAGCGATTTCCAACAATCGACTAATCACATATTGCCATAAATAGAGAATAGCCCCTCTAAAAAAGGTAGGAAGGCGATCGCAGCGTACCGCTGGGTACATCTATTGCTCAGGTACAAATAATTTGCAGAAGATGGTTAAAGTGTCACATACCATTAGAAGCAGGACAAAACAAAGAAGTTTTTACAAAAATTTTAATTCCATAGGAACACGTTGTTTTTGAGAAAAGAGCGATTAAAAACTTACTTTAATTACAAGACACAGTATACAGGCAACTTCATTCGCTTACCAAATGTTTAAAATCATATTTAGAAAAATTTTATTGTGTGATTTAGACGAAACATGTTCTGAAGATAAGAAAAAATATAAAGTTGGAGTTTATAATGACCATAATAAACTTTCTATAATCGTTTACTTCGGAAATGTCCGGTAATAAGCAAAATTAAGAAAGTGGCCAATATCTCAAATACCATGACACCTTGTATAAAGGTATATATAGCTAAATATGTTCCAAATGACCTCCTCTTTCACCCCTTGCAAACTTTCTATCGACCTACCAAACACCCTGTATAACAATCAGTGAATTAAAAACCGTCCGAAATACTCAAAATGACAACAACAAGGTCAAAAACGGAAGCAGCTGCGATGCAACAGGCTCTCGCCGAAAATCGTAAGATACATATTGTGTGTATTCAAGCGGTCACAGACATCTTACTATTATATGGAAAATCGACGGCTGTGACCGTCTTGTCCCAATAGACGATCGACAAAACGACGGTCACAGGCGTCTTCTCCGCGAAAGGGTTAATTACTATTTAAAATATTTGTAATTACTTTCTATGTCCGCAGGCTACACAACCTTTTTGCATTTTCTATCTGTATATAACACGAGCAGGTAAATTAAGACATTAAAAACCTCAATAAGACCTTTACCTGTAACTGTACCGCCAAAAGTGTCTTCCCCCAGTGAGAAAAACCTTAATTTGTTAATATTTTAGTTTTTCCGTAGTTCTTGCGTTTCTTCCGTCCTTGAACAGACTACAACGCATGGCCCTGAGTGCCGCAACATCAACCGGTGCCGATTCTTGAGAGTTTAATTTATAACCTCGCTACATATATCGTGGCCCCGACTACATATACCTCGAAAAACAAATTCACACAATCATTTCCACTTACTGATTTCCAACTGTCGCTGTATCCTTCCCTTACACCGTTCTCTGTAATCGGTTTGCGTTCGATTGTACTCCGTCATCACCTCGACGAACTTCCTCGAAAGCGTCGAGTGCTGTGTCTTGCGTATCCTCAAATCCGCCGACGATTTGTTCGTGTGTTCCTCTTGCTCGATATTTTGCTCTATCACTGAACACCGAAAACGTAACGTCAAAGTTTATAGCTGCACCGACGTTTCGTCCCCTCTTCATTACCCTCTTCATTCTCGCACTTTCGAAATCTGTTTTTCGAACAAGTTTCGCTCTTCTTTTCTCTTACTTACCCTTCAACTTGGCTCTGACTTTGTTGGCCGTTTTCTTGATGTCGGACATCAGGTCTTCCAAATCCATTTTGACCTCTGTAACGCAAAAAGAGAAATGTAACGGTTCGCTCTGTGGTGCCTTTGTTTGGACCCACAGCATTCGACGAACTTACAAGTTCGTACAAACCGACCAACATAGAGGGAGTTTTGGCTTTGGTCATTTTCGAAAAGTTCTCGGTGCTCATCGCTCGTAGAAATTCGGGCTTAATTAGGAAGGTTTGGTTAAACGAGGCTTCGATGCGATCGTATATCATGTGATTCGTCGTCGCGAGAAAAGGAAAAATGGGACACTCAATTCTAGTTGAACGACGTTTCCTGCTGTCATCGGCACAGTCTTCTTCATCTGACCCCGTTAACATCGAATAGCTCACCCTTTCAACCCTACTTTCTAACCTCTGTGCATGTATGTGTGTTTTCGATTCGCCGACAGAGCTCCGCGATCAATTTCATAGAACAAAATAATCGTCGGGCTCCGCGTCGATCCGTATCAAGTCAAGGATCGTATCGATAAAGAAGGAGATTCAAGCAAGATTTAAGAAATCTGGTTCGGTGAAATTCGATCGAGATAGTCCGTTGGCCTCGTGGGCGCGTGCACGCGTTTCCATCGACGTTGGGCGCCGGGTGACGGGCGAGGGTGCGCGCATTCTCCTGCGTCGAGGGTGCTCGATGGAATTGGGTTAATACAGGGTGGAAACGTGCCAGACCTACTTCTAAAGCCTCTCGAGAACTCGGCACGCCCGGGAGATACAGGACGCTTGAATTCGATCCAATCGCCAGCGCGTTTTGCGCCCCAGAAAAATTTCCTTCTTCTTCCTCCTTCCTTCCTTCCTTCCTTTCATTCTTATTTTCCATCTCTTCTACAGCGAATCGATTCAAAGATCGAATGAGTCTTCAACTATCGCGTTTCCAAGTGACTTCCGGATCCAACCAGCGCTATCAGTACGTATCGACATAGCGAATCTTCCTACCGACCTACGTGTATTTATTCGACCAAATCCGTTTCCTTAAGATAGGCGAGCACTTACCACCCAAGATTCGCCCTTCGATACGCGACTCGTTCCGCTCTCATATTCAATGCTACCCGAATACGAGCGACACATAACCGTCATTATCACGTGGCTGCTCATTTTAGGTGGTGATAAATACCAGTTTATCAAGCAAAGAGAGTAGCTGAAAACCAATACGAACAAGATTCGTTGCTCCAAGAGATCAGAAGAAGCGTTGCTCGAAAACTGAAAGAGTGATAGGTAAGATCAGAGTTTTTCCAAGAGGCTGGAAGTATCGGTTGGTTTGGATAAGTAGAAAATGAGCTCGATCGATCTTTTCACTTTAGCACTACTTGCAAATCAGCCAAAGCCAGACGCAAAAGTACGTATGTGACTGCGGTGCATCGATCGCGTCGTCTGTCGCGAGCTTCTTGTCGTTTCGCGATGACGAAAACAATTACAAAGATCTTGCAGCGTTACGGTCGTCTTCTTTGCGAAACGGAACAATTCTACTCCCGATGTAACATTAACCTTCTCCATGCTATTTCCCAAGAGCTTCGACCCTTAACGCATAATTGTAAAGCCGGCAAGTTGACCGGGTTATACAAAACAAGAGGGCAACCGGATGAAGGAGAAAAAGTCTAACGCCTGGATATTGGAACGAATTATCACACGGCACCGAAACAAATAACCGTGTGCACGGTAATCGAAAAGATTCTCTCTACCCTGCCACGTGCGTGGAAAGGATCGTTTCAGCAGAAAACAAATCTCTACTTTCCCAATCTAGATTTACCCTCGAGCAACAAAGGAAATCCTATGTCGTTTCATTTCACTGGATAGATCGTGCGTGCAATGCACAGGAGGAATCGAATGGACTCAAGGAGTTTAATCCCTTTTGTTACCACCGATAACTATAGCCACCCATCGTCGAGCGTTCGCTATATCCTACCGGTGAGACTATAGTCACCCATCAAAATTTCAAGCATAGCATGGTTTGATATTTCCAAAGTAACTGATTTACTTTTACCGAATTATTTTGATGGAATTGTCTTAAGAACTGTGAAAATAACGAAAGAAATAATGTTACGCTCTGTTGCTAAAGTGTATTCTCGCGTCTTGAGTGCCTCGTATTGCAGCAGCGTACGCACGGCCAGTACTGCCGTACCGGAAGGGTTAAGAAGACTAAATATTCGCATCGAAATGTGCATTGCGCATTGTCGCGAGGAGTTGTAACAGGGAAAGGATAATCCAATACTAATTAGCAACTACAACGGCAACGAGGACGACACCGATTACTATCTCCCCTACACTGTTCTACCTTTTTTTCTTGAATGTCTGCCAATTGATCGACCGGTAAAACGCTCCAGAGGGATACGCTCGTGAAACTCTGCCTACACCTGTAGCGCGATGTAGTGCCTCTACGTGAAAGCTATAAAAGAACCAATCCGCGAAACGTTTACGAGTGTAAGGGAATCGTCGAAACTCACTTTCATCGGTTTGTGGTGCCGACAAGATGGTACTGTGCAATTTCTTCACATCTTCCACGTTCTTCTGGATCTTGTCTATCATCGCGCGGATCTCTTCCACCTATGCAAAAATGACAAGGCATTAAACCATACGTCGTCGGTTTTGCAGTCGCATCGAGAAAAATTGTAGAGACGAACAAAAAGGAGAAAAAAAGGAAAGGACAATTTCTTAACCCTTTTTTGCTCCGTTTTCTCGTTGACATACGAAAATCATAAAGCATAAGAAAAGCAGCAAAACATAAAAGAAGGGGGTAAAGGTAACGGGAATCTCATGTTCCAGATATTAAAAGGCGACCAAAGGATCGTCTATCGATTCTACGACAACGAACTGCGAAACGTTTCACCTTTGTCGAAGTGGTCTCTTCCCACGCAAACCAATACGGAAAAGTCGGATACGAAAACAAGCGAACGACGTTTCGAAGCGAGCCCACGCAAATTGCATCGAACGCAAATGTCAACGATACACACCATTCGCGGTAAAACTTCCTGCCTGCTTTGAATCGTATGCGCGCGCACGTGTGTGAGGCTTCATGTGTCGCCTCCAATTTTGATTGTTTACCCGATCCTCTCATTTCCCGAACAACCCATCATCATCATCATCACCCTCATTCCGAATCGAGCCTTGTATCAACCGCGTATCATTCAACGATCATGAATCGGATAACGGTTATATTTAAAACAGTTTCTCTATAAAAGACACGACGTAGTTCGGTTCGGTTCGGAGTCGTCTCGACCTAATTTTCCAATATCGAGACGAACCTGTCCCAACAGAAATTTTCCTGCATTTCGACATCAACGCCGTCGTCATTTCTTGTCAATTGCTCGCTTACTAAAAGGGATGAACGCCCTTTCAAATTCCCCTAATAGAAATGAAAAAACTGTTTCAACTCTCGTTATTACGTTACTACGGGGGCCTTCGGTAAATTTATACGCGCATTGTCCCACGTGCACGCGAGTCAGCTTTCGATTTCGTGGTAGTCGCAGAGCGGAAGAGGAATGCGTCCGCCCGTTTTTACCCGGTTCCCGTCAGTTATACCATTGATTCGTTGTGCACGCCCATGTATCCATTCCTCGGTGTCGGAAACCAGGAAAATTCGAGAAAAACAAGAGATCCAATACCGCCCGTATCCATAAGCAAGAGAATCGCGCAAGGGAAACCATATTGCTCCAAGAGAAAAGAATCAGCTTGAAGCGAAGCATACAGGTTGTTTCTCGATACTCACCTCCGCGAAAAACTCGGTCATATAATCATCGGGCGCGCCGACATTGACGGACACATCGTCCGCCACATCATCGTCGTCCGACTGGGCCTGAAACAGTTCAATGCATTTTCGTTACCGAAATGAATCCAGCAGAACGAACCAACAATCGATACAAATTTCTATCTACCCTTTTTCCAACATTTTTCTCGCTTTCACCACTTCTGTTCCGTACAGAAGAGACACAAGCTAACTATCCGTTTGAGAAACTCGTGTCGTGACTTCCTTCGGAGGTGGCGACCGACCGTGAGGTGTTCTCTCTCCGAGGAGATTACTCTCGTTGACAAATACCATTAACGAAAGTATTGTCGAATCGACATCATTGAGAAAGGGGTAAGAACCAAAACGGTTATAGCGGCACCACGCGCAATTCTATATTCGCCGAATCGATACTTGCTCTCTATACTCGAGCCTCCAATTAATAAACGCTCTCGTATACACGCGTCGAGCATTCCGTCGGGCACACGATACCTTTTTGCCGGCAAACGAGTATCGAGAATCCGGTATTATCGTTGGCTCGTTACGATCGATATTTGCACGTTTCTCACCCCAACCGACAGCTCTGATAGTTTCGAAGTCGCGCCCGCGACAAACGCGTTCCAAATACGAATCGAGCTCGCACTGGTTGCGCCGCCGTCGACTTTAACCCGCTTCTACCTGTGCTACTTTAATTCGCTCTTTATGCAAATACATCTATATTTGGGCTAATGTACCATTTTCACCCCCCCCCCCCTTTATTAGCCCTTTGTTCCTACCTCCTTAACTTATCTGCCTAGCCAAGTGCCGACTAAGCAAAATTTAGCGCGAGACTGTATATCGATTTCGTTTCTTGTTCTCCTTTCATCTCTTCGTTCTCTCGGGAGCACTTAAGCTATATATACGCGAATATCGAGGTTCCTTCTAAAAACCGTAAACTTTCTCTTTTTCCATACTAGACCAAACGAAAACGATTTTACGGCTTTCATCCTTTCAACGTTTCAACGACGCAACATAAATCGAACGCACGTCCCCTTTACTCGTTTTCCTACGCGTTACATCGCCTTACTAATTTTAAGTTACAAGTCAAACAGACCATGATATACACAAATGTCGAAAAATCGATTCTAACTCTAACTCATTGTTTGGCTTCTTTTGCGCTACCCCAGAAAATTAGAAGAACTCGATTAGAAATTAATCCAACATAGATGATACGCGCTAAATGAATTTCCGCTCACGATAGAACGAAATTATTTTACCGCCGATTCTTTGCCATCCTTCGAACAACGTCAAATATAGCACGTGATCGACATAAATTTCAGAAAAAGAGAGATTTTCCTCCGACGACAGTTGTTGTTTACCATAGTACAGAATGTGCGTTTTTCTATAAGAAAATTAACAGCATTACTCCCAAATTCAGTCCTGAAAACGGGACGAGAACAAAGAGAAAAAAAGATTTGCCGGATGTATGAATGCGTGTGCTCAGATACGCCCCGATACACGATTCTCCCAAGTGTTGGTCGCCGCCTCTGAGTCATCGACACCGACTCTATTCCGACGTACGATCGGTCACCTCCCAATCAAACTATAAAAATACCCGTCAATACTCCGAACATTGTATCACAATGCTCTTCAACTACGTGTAAAAGAGTAAATCTTTCATCCGCTTGTATGACTTGTGCCGGCATCACAAACTCTGTCATCGTTACGAAATAACCGATGACGAAAAACGTATACATATTGGCAAACACCTGTCAGTCACAGGAGACATCTCTCTCTCTCTCTCTCAGTCTCTCTCTCTCCCCCTCTCTCTTTCCGTCGCTCATTCGCTCTTTTCCTCTGTTCAACTACTCGATGGTTGACAGGCAAGCAGACATCTCGGAAACGCCTTCTTTCCTCTTTCTTCGTAAACCAGATCTGAACGAACATCGATTCGTTCAGCGATTGGTATTTCGAGGAGAAGAAATTGACCTCGTCTAACGAAACAACGACGAGCTCTTACACGTATACGTATCAAGCAAAAACATCATCGTTTCATCGAACGTTACGAAAATGCGAACAACACAGGAACAAAGTAACGAAATTGCAAACACGAGCACGCATGAATTGAGATTCATTAGAGAGAGAAAGAGTGATAGATAGATAGATAGATAGATAGATAGATAGATAGATAGATAGATAGATAGATAGATAGATACATAGATAGATAGATAGATAGATAGATAGATAGATAGATAGATAGATAGATAGATAGATAGATAGATAGATAGATAGATAGATAGAGAGAGAGAGAAAACGCGCGTGAATTAAGAAGATAAAGGAAAAAGAGAGAGGAAGAGCGAGAAAGAGGGAGAGAGAGGGGGTGAGAGAAAGAGAAAGTTAACGAATAAATTCACCGTTCAGTGAAGCGGCTCGTTTTCGAAAAATTTATGTAGCTGTTGAAAACTCACCGCAACGAGGGCTGCTAATCTATCCTTGGTCATGGCGAGGGTGTCGAAGTGTTGCGAATCAGCGGGTGTACGAAGTGAAGAGACTAGCAACTAATCCCATTCACGATTTTATCCATGTACTATGAGCACGACCACTAAAAACTAAAGGAAACGGACGCACAAGCGGCGAGAGACACGATCATAAAATCGATACACTCATGAACTCGCTTGCTTCTGCAGTGCCGTCCGTTCTGTTACGCATGCGTCGCTGACGTCAACTATACTCAGGACCGAACCTAGACTTCACCGTAGCCCCACCTTAACGATATGTCGCCCCCTCTATCACGCCTAAAACCACCCACCAATCCACTTGTATCAAACAAATTTTCATTCGCCCATATTTTCCCGATTGAGTAAAAATCCTGACGTATTCCAATATAATATTTAAACGTTTCCTTCGAATCGACCTTTTCATCTAGTACATCATTACTTCGAAAATTATCTCTAATTTCGTATTTCGTCAGCTGAATCGAAAAAGAATATGTAATAACACGTTTCAAAATAACTTAAGGAGTTTCGGATTAGTTTCATGAAACGAGAGAAAGAAATAATGACAAACGAAGGAGAAGAAAGAATGAGAAACAAACAACAACCTTGAAAGTATGTACATACGTTAAATTTAATAGTTACCGCCTATCATGTATCGGACTTAACGCGCCCTCCTGCGCCAATACATCGTTCCACGTACAATACGTACAGAATCTAATTCCCCCGTTAAAAACTAAAATTCTTCGATACCGGCTCGATGTAGCGCGCATAAAATAGATGTCGCTGAATCGCGTTATGTTCTTAGTAGAATTTTTCTGAAAAAAAAAAAAGAAAAACACCCATACCTGCATTATTTTAATCATTTCATTTTAAAAATATTCCAATTTAATTTTTTCATACACCACCGATTCAATACTTCTTTTAAATTCAATCACATTTTGTTTAACGAATGACGAAAATGCGGACCCCTATCGTCGAGTCGAAGGAACGCCATTGTGAGCCGTAACGTCTGTGCTGCAGGGTAAGTTTTATCGGTCATTTTCACGTACACGTTGCTTGCCGGGAAATTTCGTACCTATATTCTCGAATTTTCACAGACTCGTTATAAATTAATCGTCAGTTAGTCCGATCGTTTGCAATTTTGATAAAATTCCGTGTAACCGTGTGGTAAGATTAATGCGAAAGCTTGTGTTACATACGGGAGGCGCCATTCTTTTAGCGGAACGTGGTGAATCTGTACGTTCCCTTGACTGAGAGCGCGGGACACATTCACCAACCGGCATCCTTTCTTAACATCGAAAATATGATAAACTAACATTCTCATACGTCCGTTTGCGTACTAATCAACATTGCCCATTATTTTCCAATTATTTCACGTTCTATTCAAACAGTCGCGATCATATCGATCACGTTTTTAATGCGTGATACGCGCGATTTGATACCTAGCCGCTTCCAACAGCTTCGAAATACATGTATGATTATTGCAACCGGCTTTTCTACACCACCACGTTCACTTTCACCACTTATCCTATGTATTCAACATCTATACTTCGTTAATCGCTTCTCCACATTTCGAGCGTCATTTTTGCTTTTCCAGGTTTCTGTCTGTCACTCCAGTTATCGGATAAATCGTCGATACTAAAATGGCACAAGAAGCTGATATACCTACTTTCAAATGCGTATTAGTTGGCGATGGTGGTACTGGAAAAACGACATTTGTCAAACGGCACTTAACCGGCGAATTTGAAAAAAAATACGTCGCAACTTTGGGCGTAGAGGTACATCCTTTGATTTTTCACACGAATCGAGGTGCCATTCGATTCAACGTTTGGGACACAGCTGGCCAAGAAAAGTTTGGTGGTCTTAGAGATGGTTACTATATTCAAGGACAATGTGCTGTCATTATGTTTGATGTTACGTCAAGAGTAACGTATAAAAATGTACCCAACTGGCACAGAGATTTGGTTCGAGTTTGTGAAAATATACCTATCGTACTTTGTGGTAACAAGGTTGATATTAAGGATAGAAAAGTAAAAGCAAAGAGCATCGTTTTCCATAGGAAGAAGAACCTTCAAGTAAGCAAACCTTTGTAAACTTTTAACTTTCTTACATCTTATGGTTTTGTAAACTTTGTTAAACTTATAAATCATGATGTTTGTCCTTCTAATCTGATACACATCTTTCGTATCTGAGCTGTTCAGTGGATACATGTTCAAAACGAAAAAAATTACTCTCTGTATTTTCAGTACTACGATATTAGTGCAAAAAGCAACTACAACTTTGAGAAACCTTTCCTATGGTTGGCGCGTAAGTTGATCGGCGACCCAAATCTAGAATTTGTCGCGATGCCAGCTCTTCTTCCACCAGAAGTTACCATGGATCCACAATGGCAGCAACAAATCGAGAAAGATCTCAAGGAAGCCCAAGAGACCGCGTTACCAGAAGATGACGAAGATCTCTAGTTTATTACATCGTGTGTATGATAAGATTAGGGGCAAACCGTACACAAGCGTATTTAGTACGTTATGTACTTGTGTGCCTCTCCAATAGATCGAAGATTCTTTCTTGAATGGAATTAATGCTTGCGCGTACACACTTATATTTCATATCATACAGTTAATAATGACAGAGATATTTCTGTGATTTCACAGCTCTCGAGCTTTATCTTAAAGAAACGATACCAGGAATTGATGAATACCATTTTCTCGCACGTAAAATGTTCGTGTGTGTGAATATATTAAATTTTCTTGTGGGTATTGTACACGGTTCCAAGCATAGCGTATCTCTTTCATCGGTTTGTTTGTACGATTTGATCGATACAACGCGGTTCGATAAAATTTTACGTATCGTGTCACTTAAAAATTAATCGACATTCGACGTTGTGCTTATTCCACGATCTTTTCCGTCACTTACATATTATGTATGCGTTGGGTACGCGTATGTTGTGCGAACTAATGTATTTAGCGTATTTGATGTATAACTTACCGATAAACCAGATTGTCGGCCCACTTTAAGGCATTGCCGTCAAAATAGTTGAACTTTTCTTGCTAATTTTATTATACCTTTTGTATAAGGAAATACGGCATGTAAATTGCCAACGTTCGAACGAGCAAACGTGGTGCTGTTTCGTTATGATAAATAAGGTGAAGAATTAATTCTGTAAGAAAGAATCTTTCGGTACGGTCGAAACGCTAATGCTAGAAGTCACTGTTTACAAAGCGCGCGCCCACACCACACACACACACGTACACGTACATGTGCACAGAAACAGAGAAACATACGTGTATATCAAATTGGGAAAACTGTCGAAGTAGTTCCATCTTTACCAATTGATAATATAACCTTTGCTGCTACATACAAATACACACAAATTACGTGACACGACGATGGACGAAGAAAGAAAAAGTGTGGATGCGTAGTACCAATTGGACAAATGGTGCAGCAAACGGTCTTTGTGAATAATCTAAAATTCCCAAGCACAGTGTTGTATTTTGAAATAATGTTTCGATTGAAGCGAAGCACGATTTGTAGTCAGTTGCGCCTGTCCACGATCATGAGGACTGTTTACTATTTTTATAAGCGAAGGTGAATGTATG
The DNA here is from genome assembly GCF_001263275.1 of Habropoda laboriosa. NCBI lineage: Eukaryota > Metazoa > Arthropoda > Insecta > Hymenoptera > Apidae > Habropoda > Habropoda laboriosa. The sequence continues at coordinate 1,249,351 of NW_017100373.1, forward strand.
ATTTGTTCAACTTAAATTATATAAACAGTGTTTTTCTTTTCTATACAAAAACATTCGTTTCGTTGGGAGACAGAAAAAGCGTTGCAAACGTTCCTTTCCCAAATTCCCTCATTTTATTGTTTGTCGATTATAACGCGGAAACACAGGAGTAAAAGTGTACAGAAATACCATAGCACTTATATGGGTGGCAAGAGAACATAGCAGAAACAAAGAGTGCGAGATAACTCTTACTACGTATTTCATTTATTCCGCTCGAAATAGCTTGTACCGTTGATGTATTGAATTCAATAAATCATTGAACTGTTTCTTAAAATTACGACACTCGAATCGTTTTTATACACGTGTGTAATACATTTGTATCTGCGAGAAAGAATGAACATTGGAAAGCAAAAGGAAAAAACAATATTGATAATAGAAATTACTCATTTTGAAAATAATGTTGTATAAAAGAATTTTTTATTCAATGGTACGTCTATAAGAGACATATACTTTTGAGATACGTGAATCGATCAATCGATAAAATGCATGGGTACTAATACACGTTAGATCTAATTCGTTCAATCAAACGCGATAAATGCATGAAATAATTCAATTATCAGCTTCAGCTGTTTGTTGTTTCACTTTTTTTCTACCTTCCAGAATTGCTATTCGTTCGGTTTCATGAAGATCTGGCAATAAATCGACAATCACTCCAGTTGCTACAGTTTTTGCTCCATCTCTTAATGTAAATCGGTGTCCCTTTTCACACACCATCGGTCTTATTAGTTTGAGTACAACGCTAGAAACAGATAGACAGACACGTCGAATGTGACATATGACAGAGGAGCGGTGAAAATAAGGTTTATTTTTTTGTTGCAATAACATTTGAAGATGACTTACCTGAAATCTTCACCAGGCATAACTATATTTTTATTTAGGAAATTAAGTTGACTCGTTACGTCCCACGTTTTGCAGAACATGTGAGCGTGCATTAAATTACTGATAGGTTTCTTTCTGCCTCCTTCCGCGTTTGTCAACATATATACCTGACACTCTAAATGATCGTGAGCTTTTATCGAACCTGGTTTGCATAATATCATGCCTCGTTTGATGTCTTCTCTCTTCAAACCCCTAAGCAAAGCACCCATTTGATCTCCTGCTTCTGCTTCTTCGAGCGTTTGGTGAAACATTTCTATTCCCGTTATCGTGCTCTTGATCAGTTTATTGAAACCGATCAGTTCACATTCTGTGCCTCTCTTTATTTTCCCGCGTTCCAATCTACCGGTAACCACCGTTCCTCTACCCGAAACCGAATAAACATTTTCTATCGGTAATAAGAATGGTTTGTCTAACTCTCTGATTGGTGTCGGAATATGAGAATCCACGGCATCTAGTAACTTCATTATTGCATCGCGTCCTATCGTTGGATTAGTACCATTTAGCGCAGAAAGGGCACTCCCCTTAATGATGGGTACTTTTGCTCCATCATAACCCATTTCAGTTAGCAAATCTCTTACCTCCATTTCTACCAAATCGACCATTTCTTCGTCCGCTGCATCAACCTTTAAAAGCAAATGTAAATTGATTAACGTTTGAAATTACATGGTAAAAATTCTTTAGAAAGTTCTGATCTGTTGCTGGGCAAGCAATGCTGTACGCATTTTTCCTAAAGAAAACTTACTTTATTGACGAAAACAACAATATAATTGATACCAATCTGTTTGGCAAGAATCAGATGCTCTCTAGTTTGTGGCATAGTACCATCGGTAGCAGCAACAACTAGGATAGCACCATCCATTTGTGCAGTACCAGTGATCATGTTCTTTATGTAATCAGCATGTCCTGGACAATCGGTGTGTCCGTAATGGCGGTTATCTGTCTGGTATTCGATGTGAGCCACATTAATGGTAATACCACGTGCTTTTTCTTCTGGGGCATTATCGATATCGCTATATGCCTTCGCTTTTGCCAACTCCTTTTCAGAAAGAACTAGTATAACAAAGAAAAAGTGTTTTTGTAAACGCACATAACGAAAGAAGTTAGAATGAGAAAAGGAAAAAATACGGTGGGTTGGGAGTTGAAAATACCTTTGGTGATAGCTGCGGTAAGAGTTGTTTTTCCATGATCCACATGACCGATCGTACCAACGTTACAATGCGGCTTGTTTCTATTGAAGACTTGTTTCGTACTGTAAACTCTTTGAGTTATCACATTCGCTAAATACGATCCTGCTCGTAATTGAGCATGCAATTGCTGAAAAAAATGAACAATTTCAGTGTGCAATACGAAAGAAGGCGAAATAAACAGAAAACACAGAATAAACAGACGATGAAGAAAATGACGATTGTGATTCTCTTACGTGTTTAACAAGATGTTCGACAAAAAACAGCTGCTTCACAGTATTTCTGAGTGCTAAAACAAAAAAAGAAAGAAAAGAAAGAGAAACATCAAAGGCTTTTAGTGAAAGAAGAAGGTCAGGATAAAATTTGATTTTGTTTAATTCCATTTGATTCTAGTAGCTTCCATCTTTACGAGATTGGAGAATCACTGTTACTGCGTTATTGTGTTGTTATATTAGAAATAAATTGGAAATAAATTCGAAATGAATCGTTTATCTGAAGGAAATTTTGTACCTTCACTTACCAGGATTGAGAATCATTTTCTTACAACTAAACGCCATGCTTTATTTCGAATTTTCTAAACTTTTAACCTGTAATTTCACCCACGTCTCTGAACAACGCAATCGACAGGGGCGACACACATGGACGAACTATCGAACGAATTGCGTAACGTTTACGGTACACATTAAGCATATAGTACAACTCCGTTTTAATGAAAATTTTTGCCTCACATTCCCTTCTATCTACACTTTATTTTATTTATATTCTTTTTACGAAGAAAAAGTTTGAACACGATTCATTCTAGGTTAGGTTTATTTTCAAGATTTTCAACATGTAAAATCCCACGATGCTTCTCGTGCTCATTGGCTAAGACAGTTTGTAAACGATAATTCGATTCCATATCAAATGCTTAACCATTTCCTATGATTGCTACAACCGTAAGTTCCGAGTATTTCAGATAAATCATATCGCAAAATTTGAGGAAATTCCGAATAATTGCATCGATAAAACACATATTGAATTGATCTAGTGAAGTGTGTTTCTCGCGAGGAATGATTTGTGTCGCGTGTTTTCTCCGGCACAAACAAAAGTCATTTGTTCGAAGAAGAAGAAGAAGGGTGCCAGTAGATGAGCGGCAAAATTAATAAGTAAGATCCAATTAATTCAAATAGAATAACGAGCTGTGAAACGAAGAAGAAGATGCTGAATGCGTGGGGAAGAATTACCATCATTGTAGCATAATTTACTTGGTCAGATAAAAGCGCATAATCGGGACGCGTTCAGAATAGAAAAGATAAACGAAGTTAGATATCAAAACATTCCGGATATCCTTATTCACACATTTAGGAATCTAATTGCGAGTAAAATGACTAGTTGCTAAATAGTCATTTACAGAATAGAGGAAACAGTGGACAAAGTCGAACGATACATAATGCAAAGATGAATTGGTGGAAGTACCAAGTATCGAAGTATCGCTCCTTTTGTCCAAAGTCTTTTACAGCGATACGTTTGATTATTTTTGCCGGATCGTCATGCTAGCCATCATGAACAGGCAGGAGAAGTTTTTGAACTGATTGTTGAAGGCACGTTTAATCGGTGCATAGAATCGAGAAGGAGACAATATCGACGTGAATGTGATTGCGATGAATAAGATGGGACGAAACGGGACGCGACGCGACACGAATCAAAGAACGTCGTTACGGTGTCGATACTTAATCGGGGTTATAAAACAGAGACTCGATGAAGTCATTGTTTTGTTTTTGTGGCCGATCCTTGTACGGTTTACGGCATTTCCGCGAAGGTCTTTTACCCCGCGCCCAACGCATTCTAGGCGATTCTCGCGGCTGACTCTTCTTTTGTTTGAGTCTCCGTCGATTCTCCATTTACATTCCAGCGTAGTCCATTGCGACTTCCTGTTTCTCGAGCGACTCGCCTGAGTCCCCGTTCTGCTTACCGCTTTCCCCTTGCCGTTTTACAGTGATCGGACGAAGCGGTCCGATCGGAAGGAAATCGCTCATCACGGGTCAAACGGGTAAAAACAAGTGCAGCTTGCGAAATCACCCTGACAAAACGGTTGGTTGACGATACCGTTTCACTCTGCGAGAGATCCTTTGGGAAGGGCAGGAATAAAGATGTACTGCTAGATGCGCACCGGTTGTGATCGCGAGCACCGATACGGCGAGAAAGAGAGCGACGGTAGGTAGGAGAGGAAGGGTGGAAGATGGCCGACCTCGCGCCTTTGCCGTTTCACGCTGGAATACTAATGAATTTCGAAACAAGTTACGCGTGACACGAATTATTCGTTCAACGCTTTATTCACCACCTCCTCTTCTTCCATCTAAGTTATGTGTTCGTTGTTACATCATCCAAAATTGGGCTGTAATTCGAAAATATTGAAAGGAGGTTCTGGAGAACACGCGGGATGAAGCTGCGGTACGCAACGATCGTATATAGGGAGAGAGCAATAGGAAGAGACCGAGACCGAGACCGAGACCATGGTAAAGAGGTGGGAGAGCGAGGGAACGCGGCTGTTGTCCGCTTTTCCGTCGTTCGTGCATGGGGGCCAAAAGCAGCGGAGGGCCGTTCTCAGTTTGCTTTCAGTCATACCAAGACTCTCGCGGATACCAGCTGCATTCGTGGATCGGTTTCGTATTGTTCGCGTGCAGTTCCCCACGATTTCACTATTTTTCCGGAAATAACAAGGATAAAAGGAGGAAGACGAGGAAGAGGAGAAAGAGGTGAAGTCGAAACGAAGATGCACAGCGCCGGTGGAACGATTGTTCTTATCCTCCTCGCGGTCGTCGACCGTTCGGTGAGTTGTTTCGCCGAAATATTGAAACCGGACGTAGGAGAAGAATAGTGAAGGGATCTCTGACAAGGGAAATACGATTCGATAACTTTGTGAATAATAGGCACGTAAATTGTTATATCAAGCTCGCGCGCGCAAACAATTGCTGGTCTTTCCGTTGCGAAAGAAACGGTGTTTCGGAGAAGAGTACGATTCACGCGGGTTTATTCTGACAACTAGCAGGTAACTAGTAGCGGCTAAGGTAACGGTGTGGTTGCGCGTTACGCGTTCACGTTATACTCGGGACGCACAGATGTTGTCTTCCATCTGCCTCGTTCGTTACGCTATTGATTGCTCTTCTTCACCCTCTTCTTGAGCAATTCTTTCACTTCTACCGAGTTTTACCGGTGAACTTCTCCCCTCCGCCTGTTCCTTCCGCGTTTCCACATTCACAGTGAATTACACGCACGCTCATTGTGTTCGACACTCGTGAGAAGCTCGAGCAGATGGCGATCGAGGTGACGGTAAAGGAAAGAGGGTGAAGCGGCGGCAAAGAGGTTGCATGGTTCAGGCTGATTATGCGAGAAAATTTCCACGCGTGTTTCAGACACCGATTCTGGCTACCGTAACGAGCACGGGAACCACCAGCAGCAACAGAAGCAGCAACCTGGGCGACCAGTGTACCAGGGACGGGGACTGCGTCGCAAACATCCTCGGGAGCCATTGTCAGCTCGGTTATTGTCGCTGTTTGCCCTATTTTGCCACGTATAATAGAACGCACTGCCTCGAGGGTGAGAATTGATCAATTCGCGGTTTCATTCATTCGTTCATTCATTTTTTCTCGAATCGAGAAATATCGAGAACACTATTTCCTTTCTTTTACCACTATGATACAGCGACTCTTCTGGGCCAGGAGTGTCTCGTCGATGAGCAATGCACCTTGAAAGTAGCCAACAGCATTTGTTTGGATGGTTTCTGCGGTTGTAACGAAGGTTTCCTTCAATTTCGTCGACACACGTGCCTAGGTCGTAAGTAGATGGGCGCGCGATGATTTTTTTTCGTGATGAGACAAAAATACGAGAACCGTTTCAGCGGCGAAACTCGGCCAATTTTGTTACGAGCACGCCCACTGTCGACTATGGCAGGAAAATTCGCACTGCGATTTCTTGATACCAGACTTGTTCGGCCGTTGCCAATGCACGGCACCGATGCGACGCGAAAACGACATTTGTCGACCGGACGATCTGGTCAGGCCTTCGCCGCTCTTCGATCACGCCTGGACCCTCGGACAAACCACGTTAGCCGAGAATCCAGAGAAGCAGGAGGAGGAAACAGGTAACAGTCGAGCTTTCATCTTAACTTTCAGCTCTTTCTCCAAACTTTGATTGTCCTCTTTCAGGAGTTCAACTCGCTTGGCTGAAAAATGCCTCTTCCTTAGTGACTTCGTCTATCCTAGTGAATTTAATCACCGAGTCAACCGATAAACCATTCTCATCGACGGAGATTAATCATAATGATCGAGAGGACGATGCGATCGTCGTGGAGGCTGTCACCCAGACAGCCAGCAGCCCGACGGTGTGGACGTCAGTATTAGCTTCGAAAACGAACCGTCACGAGGGGAGCATGGGAGGAACAATGACACCGGTCACTCTAGGATACGCCTGCGTCTCCGACGGCGAATGTCGACTAGCGGATCCGTATTCGAGATGCATCGAAGGAGTGTGCGAGTGCGGGTTCGAAGGGAACGCTAGCTGTACCGCGAAGAACACCGGTTGCGCGGTTGGAACGTTCCAGTGCAGAAGCACCGGGGTTTGCATCAGCTGGTTTTTCGTGTGCGACGGCAGGCCAGATTGCGCGGATGGCTCGGACGAAGCGTGTTCTGAGGGGGAATCGCGATGCCCGTGGCAAGCGTTCACCTGCGACAAGAGTAAAATTTGCGTGTCGAGGGCGATGCTCTGCGACGGACATCGCGACTGTCCACACGGCGAGGATGAGCTGGGGTGCAACGACCGACGAAGTAGGTTTTCCCTTACATTCCCTTTACTTCGAGCCGATCGAATGACAAACACGGTTCTCTCGAATAAACGCAAGACGCGGGACGTGTTGTAGAATGCCCGGGTGGAGCGTTCAGATGTAACAGCGGGCAATGCTTGCCGGCGTACGAGTTTTGTAACGCCGTGGTATCCTGTCGAGATGGAAGCGACGAACCAAGGGGAGCCTGCCGAACGCGTAACCGTACAAGACTCAGCTCCAGGCACTGCCCCTTTAGGTGCGACAACGGCAGGTGCCGATCGGACGCGATCGCCTGCAGCGGCCGCGACGGTTGTGGCGACGGATCCGACGAGAAACGTTGTTCCGTTTGCAGTTAGTATCCTTTCCATCTATCTCTGGTACTGTTAGAGGAAATGACGTTTTATTTTTCTGCAGTATAAATGACGGAGAAATACGCGATACAGTATCGTCGTCGGTTTCAGGATGTTCACCGTTCCCTTAACCTACATCAACGGAGAGGCTCTTGGAAGAAAAGACTGGTGTGGTCATTGTCGTTGTTGCCCTCATTGTCGCGTCGATCCACAGGGAGAAGCTCTTCCACCTATGGCAAACGGGTTGGGAAACACGTTTATATCTTTTCCCCCGATTATCGTTCCCCCCTTTCACGCATCCGTTTGTATCTTTTGATACGCAGCGACGATTCGAATAAACACACGAATCTGAAAAATTCTTCGTTCTCACCGCACGTGCACTTTCTGCTTGCCACTCATCCTTAACGATCCCTCTAGATGTAACGAAATTCCCTGCAGATGCAGCCATTCGATTCGAAATTGGTGGAGATGTGCGCATCTGCGCAAAGCAAGCCAACATGTCGGAAGTGTGGCGCGCGTCGATAGTTAACCGCTCCCTCCTACCGTTCACCGTTCTCCTCCCTCCCTCTCGCCCTTCCTCCTCACAGAGTCATATCTTTCGCGAACGTTCGCGAAGGGTATCCGCAGGGTTGATTAAGTCGACCGAACGAATCTAACCTCCGCCCTACTGGTTTGCTATTTGCAACACATTTACGTCAGTCGTTAACGGAACTAGGTAGGCGGCGGTATTACGTCCGTGCTCCGATGGAACGATTTTTTTTCGGACAGTGAGTAAGTTTGGCGTTAGAACGACGACGGACGGAAAAGGAACGTTTCGTGAAATTCACCGTGGTGACGATCACGGGGAGCAACGGGAACCCCGGACCCGATGACCACCGTCCCTCTGATCGTTGCGGTCGCGTCGAACCGACACTCGGTCAGGAGATGTTCTCGCGAACATCGAAGCAGGTGCCGGCGTCGACCGGCCTCGGACCTCGTGAAAGCGATTCACGCGAACGGGAGGGATACGCGCGAAAACTCAAGAGACGTTCTCGCTTGGTTCTCGATTGCCTTCTTCGACGGCCGAGCTTCGTTCTGCTTCTCTTGCCAGCCGCTCTCCTCGTCAGCTTGTACGTGATGGTCTGCGAGGAGGAGGATTACGAGTTCGAGCCGCGATACCCTTCCGTCTACAAGCCGTACAACATCGCGGAGGGTAAGTTGCCGTGTAAGGTAAGGATCCACGTTGAACGCGCAGCAGAGGCAGATGGAAGTCTGCGTGATTGGTGTTGACAGGAACATTGGATGGGTATCTGGTGTGGAACCCGAGATGTCATATGCTCTCGAAGGAACCGGTGGATCCGTCGATTCGCGCTTATGTGAAAAAGGAAAAATTTGAGAGGTGCACGAACGAGCCCCGTTTCACTGGTTTGACCAGGGAGGATAACGGCACCGTGATTCTCTACGTGGATCCTGCTGCCGTGGCACGTTATCCTGGCCTAGAGTGCTGCTGGTCGCCGGTGTTCAGGGCCGAGAAGGAATCGACGAAGGAGAACAATGTCGACTCTATGATCGTGTGAGTGTCCGTCAGTCAGGTGGGAGAGAGAGAGCGGAGCAGGAAACGCGATCGAACGGATAGACATTGTTCCCCCGTTATGCGTCCGATCGCGACCACTACTCCCCCCCCCCTTTTCTCTTTTCTCTTTTCTCAGGGTGAAACGATGTCGGAGGTTCCAGGGGGAGAGCGCGTTGCCCGCCGAGGCGGACGCCGCAATGGTCAGCTGCACGGTGAAGAGCAAACGGCGCGGCAAGCCGATCTACGAGAACGTTCACGCGATTCTCAACGTGGACAAGGTGTCTGATCGTTTCAATGCCACCGTTGAGACTTCCGCTTCTTCTATGCTGCTCTCCAGGAAACTGAGCGTCCTGTTGCTCGGCATTGATAGCGTCAGCCGGTTAAATTTCATGCGCAGCGCACCAAATACGGAGAAATATCTACGCGAGACCGGCTGGGTCCGGTTGAACGGCTACAACAAGATGGGCGACAACACTTTTCCAAATCTAATGGCGATCCTGACCGGACAGAATCAAGCTCAAGCATACTCGATATGCAAGCCCACCGTGCCACACTTTCTCGATCGGTGCCCCTTCATCTGGCGCAACTTCCGTCAAGCTGGTTACGCGACCGCCTACGGCGAGGACGAAACCTCTCTCAACACCTTCAACTATCTAAAAGTCGGGTTCGTCGAGCCGCCAACAGATTACTACCTTCGACCGTACATGCTCGCCTGCGAAAAGCTGCTCAAAGTGAAAAAGAGGTAGACATATTGAATACGCGTTGAAAAAAAAAGTATCCTTTGGTCGAAAAAAAAATATCGAAACCGCGGATGCCGTTTCCCTTTTTTTCAGATTTGGTCTAAAGTACTGCACTGGACCAGAGAGCAGCTTCGACAGAATCCTCGACTACGCGGTCGAGTTTAGCCGCGCTTTCCTCGGTCAGCCGTACTTCGGCTTCTTCTGGACCATCAGTGTCAGCCACGAGAACGCGAATGGACTATCGTCGATGGACAATCAACTACTCGGCAAGCTGAAGCAGTTGGAACGCGAGGGTGTGCTGAATGACACGATGATCGTATTTCTGAGTGATCACGGGATGCGCTGGGGACCGATCAGAAACACGTTCGTCGGCTGGTACGAAGAGCGGCTGCCGTTCCTTTATCTCTGGTTGCCAGAATGGTTCCGAGCCGAACGACCAGAGGCGTATCCGTCGGTACGCGCGAATCAACATCGTCTTACTTCACCGTTCGATCTCTACGAAACGCTTCGAGAGGTGTTGAGGTTATCCGGGGGTCAAACGGATCAGTCACCGGGCTGTCCAGCTTGTCGCAGTCTGCTCGCCGGACCGGTGCCTCGAGAAAGAGGTTGCCCCGACGTCGGAATCTCCTCTCACTGGTGCACCTGTACCGCGTTCGAATCAATCGATTCTCGCGATCCTTTCGTCCAGAAGGGAGCCCACGCCTTTCTCGAACACGTCGATACCATCCTCGACGGCTATCGGGACAAGAAGGGTAGACGGCTCTGTGCCAAACTTCGTCTGAAAAAGCTACATCGAGTGGACCGCGTGATCGACTTTGCAAACTCAACCAGTCTCGCCTATTTTTACTTGATTCAGGTGAGCCCCGGTGGCGGAAAGTTCGAAGTCACAATGAGGTACCACGATAACAACGCCACCTTCACAGTCACCGATCATGACGTCAGCAGAATTAATTCTTACGCCTCTGCCGCAGAGTGTCTCAATAGCGGAATGAAGCAGTACTGTTATTGTCTCAAATGATTCTCCTCTCGATGTTTCTTACGTAGCGCATTGTTAAGTGCCAATCTCGCCAACTCGAGCGTTCTTATTCGCTAAACGTTAACGCCGACTGAATCTTCGTACAGGTATCGTACACACTCACGGCTACGTAAACTGACAAAAACTATGTATATACTACGTGGAACAAATATAGCGCGCTCGTAAAACCGGTCAGCAGTCAAAAGTAATCATGTTTCGATTATTCTAACAAACAGAATATGAGAAGTTCAGAATTCGAACCCTCCCTCAGTCAGACCCGTATAATGGTCTTCTTTTTTACCTGTGTTCTCCTTTAATTTTGATTACTTTATCCACTGCTTTCTTCCAATGATTACCGTTCATGTTGCTTACTTCATTTTGCATCAGTTCCACCTTTTTCAAATTCGGCTAGCCAATTGATCTGCATTGGTCACATAGGTTTATGATACATCAGGCATAGAAAGAAACTTCAAATATTTAAAATATTAATTAGCAGCATTTTTAATTTGCCTGCTAGTACATGAAATACCGCTAGTTATCACTTGTCCTTTTATCGTACGAACCCTAACACAGAATGCCGTATGCGGTGTTGGCTGTGTGTTGCTGGATCAAGCTTCTGCTGCCACTTGATATTTTAATTTACGAACACGCTATATATGTTCCGCTGACCTTAGGCGTGTATGTGCATGCCCATGCACAGAGATACATACATACATATATTTTACTACGTCTATTTGAACGTCATTTACTTACACCGAGAGATATGATTACGCAACGAAAATACCGTGTCAAGAACTCGGTGCGCGCGTGCGCCGGTTACGAAGCGACACCGTGTGCCTCACTACCAGTATCAGAGAAATAAACGATTTTTCAAATAAAATATCGGAACTCTTTGTCATTTTCTCCTATATCCGCGCCTATTCGAAAGTAGAATCGATCAGTTGGACGACAAGGTGTCCAAGCTGAATCGCGAAACGCGCGCGACCTCGCGAACCCTCTCTTCTTCCAATCCGCCACAAATCGCTCCGTGCGCCGGGGTGCCGAACAGCATCACCGTCACCGACTGTTTGCGAGTGTGTGCTACCGCCAATCCTCTACGCGCTAAAAATCCATCCAAAATCCTGATTCCTTCGCAAAGACTTTCCACGTCGCAGCTCGAATATCGTCGGTATCCTCGTCGTTCACCGCATGTGCCTATTGTAGACGGATCGGAAGCGTGCAAGCTGTTGCGCCCCACATCGAACTCGCCGTTGCTCAACTTCTCGTAGCTGCTGATGGATCTGATCGATGTGGACGTTCTACCGAAACAAGCCTCGCGCGAGCAAACCGAAAATTTCCTCACGGATCTTCGAAGGGTACCGCATGGCGTTGAACTTGCCGTAGACGTGACAGTCGAACCTCCGCCTCCGTTTCCTACGTTGTGCCATTTCCCTCCTTTCGTACCGCTCAGCAGCCTAACGATCGTGCTTGTCGATCGCCCCGAGCTTCCTTCCACTTCTCCTCCTTCCTCTTCTTCCTCCTCCCCTTCCGCCTCCTCCTGTTGTTCCCATCGTCGTCGCTCTTCTTCCCTTTTACCTTCCAGCCACCTATCCCGCTCCACGGACATACGACGAGGTGGCCAGAGACGGCCAGAGAAGGTTCGCTTCTTGAGAAATGAAATTGGATGAACGGTAGCGCAGCCGCAGGCTCCCTCGCAAGAACATACAGAAACGTCCTCCGACTTAACGTTGCCCCCGCCGTGCTCTTCGGACTCCGACGTTTCGGCTCCTCGTCGTCCCTCGGTCAGTTCTCTGACTCGCTTCTCGGACTTTCCTCCTATGTCGTCTCCTTGGTCTCCGTAATCCGACACCGACACGGTCGAAGCAACGCGTGAGATCCTCCGCTGCGAATCACAGCAGGCGTCGTCGGCCGTTCTTATGGAACTGGTAGCGTCGTCGCGATTCCACGAATACGCACCGAAAAGTTCTGCGCCGACTGAATGCGAGGTCCGTTGCAGTGTGTCTGTACTCGTTGCAGCTTCGCTGTTCCCTGTCAGGGGCAACGAAAACTGTCCACCGCTTCGACGAAACCAATCCCGCCGCAATGTTCCATCCTCCAGCCCTTCCTCCGTCGACTGCTCCACCTCCTGTCCGTCATTCTCCTCGTTCTCGTTCTCGTCTCTGTCGTCACCGTCACCGCCGTCGTCACCGTCGCCACCGCCGTGGCCATCCTCCTTCCGTTCGCCTGACAAAACATCGTGATAGAAACATAAATGTCAATCCCTTCACAGCGTTTTGCACACAACAAACATCAATTCATCCTAGGGATATACTCACGTCCGCTATACGAGGCGGTGGTTAATCCAGGCACGGTGAAGTTTCGTGATATTGACCCGGGAGGAGTGACGTACGGAGGCGGTGGGCTCTCAGGCACACGTGCCGTTCGATTCTGTGGACCTGCCGTCGCCGCGTCTTGGCCAGGGATCGGTGTCGCCCGACTACTCCCACGGCTGGTGCCCGCCGTCTCCGTGATCGAGCAGATAGAGGATCGGCCGGCTTCCACACTTAACGTCATCATGAAGTTTATATGTATCACTGAACACGGAGACTGAGATCTTTCAACTGCTCTACTCACGAGCAACTCTGACAGGGAGAATTTCTACTGCGCGATTCTCGACCAAACCCTCTTCTCTTCTTCCGGGCAACGATCTCCGAGTCAAGGCCGAATTTGACCACCTCGTCATAGCCGGGTGGCGCCTCGTATACCGGTGGGTCGTCCGATACCGATATCTCGTCGATTCGCGCTCCGTCTGCAATATCGAACACTGTCCAAAGTGACGGTGAGAAATCGACGACGAATGTCGTTCTACCTATGTACCTAGGAGCTCGCTGATCGTTTGCAATCTCGATTGTAGTTCTCGCTGTTGCCTCGCCCTGGCGCCCATTCTGTACAGCAGGATGATCAAAGCCGATATCAGAACGATCAAACCGAGGCTACTCGCGACGAACACTAAAGTGGCCGTCTTCAAGTCTGGATACCGATCGATTTTCGGAAAGTAATAATTCGCCTTGTTCACGTGCCACTTTCGGTCTTGAGGCTCCAACTCCCAATCTATGCGATATAGTTCGCCAATAGTGAGAAAACTGACTACTACGTGATACGTATACCGAGACTCTACCTTGGAAACAGGTCGCTGGTTCGTCGCTGTTGTCTCCACAGTGATCGAAGCCATCACAATTCAATTGATTCGGTATGCATCTGTGGTTGCGGCAAAGAAAGTCGGAACCCGCAAAGCAGTCTGCGAACGTTCGCGAGAAGAAACCAGCTATTGTATATACTTTATACAACTACCGCGTGTCGCTACCAATCGAAAATAGGAAGGCAACGCTCACCCATGTAGCTAAAGGCAGCGTAGGCAATCGCCAGATGGGAGGACGAGCCGAACGTTCCCCGAAGGCTGACGTGAAATCCACTGGTCACGGGAGCCACGTGTTCCCTGTGTCTCGGTGGTTGCACTTGACTCGCCGGATGCCTCAGAATCTCGAGTGGCAAAAGAGCCGAGGTGGGTCCTTGTTTAACGATTAGTTCGGTGTTGCCGGCTGAATCGTATTACCCGAGAACACAAAATGAATCATTTTCCGGCATTTCCGCCTGTCAGTTAATCGTTTCGTTCGTTTGTTCTCTCGCTCACCCATGTCCGTGAATGTCACCACCTTCAGGTACATGTGCGTCTTCATGTGTAAAAAGTTTTTCGGCGGTCGTATCAGCCAGACACAGTCGTACGTTTTTACTCCCTCGTCGACCATATCCATCATAGTGATCGCACCGCCAAGGTTCTCCACGTAGCCGCCACAGTCGGTTATCGGTTGCACGGATTTATCCAACGGATGCCCGATCACGAACGAATAGAAAGCCTTGTAGCCCAACCCGGTACCACCGTTCGCGTAGAATCGTATCAGTAACGACGGGCCAGAGCTCATGATCACCGGCGGACGAAACCTTGCACCACTGCTTACATCCAATCGTTGCCCGTTCCAATCGTAGAACTGCACACACATATGTTCGTGCATATCATGATGCAAACGTACGGATATACAATATAGATTAGCCTCTAATTCTGTTTCTTCTTTTACCTCCATTATCGACACAGTCGCCAACTGAAAGTCGCTGAACAACAGTCTGATGCGACAGGATGGAGCTTCGCTCGGGCACGTGACCACGTACTCCAAGCCCAAATCACGGGGATATCGAGCAGGGAAAAACGGCGACGTTAAAATACCACCACCAGTGTTATTCAACCCTTTCGCCGCTTGACCGGTCGCCGTCAGTTTCGTTCCCCTTAGGTGCAATCTATTTCCTGAAAACGATCAAAGTCGATTTACATTTAAGCCTCGAATCGGTTTCTCGTTTCCTAACTCCTAAACACTTACGCTCCGCCGTGTACTCGAGCGTGAACGCATGCTTATGCGATTGACTGTAAAACAGAGTGATCGACAAGGTTCTCGTGCTCGATCTGTACGTGATCGGCGCGTACAAGCCGCAAAAGGGAGTTCCCGATACGTCCTCGTACGGCGGCTCCGAGATCCAAACGTAGTCACATCTGTGAAATCAGACGGTAAATCGAAAAATGGAAACCGGAATGCATTCTCGTTCGTTCGATCGCTCGTGCCATCTAATCATTCATACATACCTGCATGGGCTATCCATCGTGACGCTGCCGTCGCCGCAGTGATGCGATAATGCGATAGTTTGGAAGGTGACGATTATCACGCAAGACGGACATGTGACCAATTCGAGGCTACATTGAGCGTGAGAGCTGTTGCTAGTATAAACGCGCGAATTCTCCGCCTGCCGTGGTTCATTCTTCACGAACGAGACGTTCCTCGCGTAGAGAATACCCTTTTCGCCCAGCTCCAGGTACAATCGTCGGCCATTCTGAAGGCCGCAGATGTCCTCGTTGCGGACCACGTTTCCTTCACCCGCCGCCACGATCGACCACCATAGCAGTAGTACCCCTACGATTACTTCCAACACGAACATTATACACTTTCAACATTGCCGTTACGCGCAAATCCAACATGGAAAAACTTACCGAGCCGAAACCGGCGGTACATCTTCTCCCGACAGAACCAAACGTTCTGCCTTTCGAGAAACCCATCGCGATTAAGTGCGTAATTTCATTAGTTCGCAACGCTGTTACGTATCTCCTTATTACCTCGGTATAAAGCATTTTTATGGTATCT
>NW_017100373.1:1265231-1267190 GCF_001263275.1 Habropoda laboriosa
GAAAACTGAAATTTTATATAACTTTTCACCACTTCCTGTCATCTTCTTATCATGGAAATAGTATCGAAGCGTCGTCGTGGTGATCAAGAAAACATAACAAACCGGCGACAGCATCGCGAATCAACTACGATCGTACGAATAAACGCTTTGAGCCGAAAATTAAATGGCGGAATAAAAGCTTCTTAAATATTACAGATATTGAACGATACTACAGGTACTTTGTAATCACTTAATTGGATCGTACTTGTACATTTTGCTCTTCTAATATTTACGGCAAATTGCGCGTCGTTCATTCCAGTCCACCATTTTGCTGTTGTATCGCCCGCCCGTCGATATATTCAAACTTTGATTGTACAAAGCAGCATCAGATGACTCTAGGAGCGTGAGTACGTACAAGAGAGAGAGAGGAGTAAGAGACGGCTCGCGGGAAGGGGGGAGACAAGCGTGTGTGTGTAGTTGCATTGTCACACACTGATAAAACGAAATATGAAAGAGAACCAATTATTGACTGAATCGCAAGATTTCTCAGACAAACCGGCAAATATGGATCTTGCTATTAATCTAGAAAGACAGAGATTTCCATTTTGTATAGTTTGGACACCGCTACCGGTTTTGACGTGAGTAAAGCTAAACAATAACCTAGATGATTTTTACGTTCAAAGTTCGTCTGTAGGACAAATTATAGTTTTAGCTTCCATGTGTCCATAGAATCGGTGATCAATTCACTATACATCGATGCTGTTAATTTCTAGATGATATTCACTTGAAACGTAATCTCTAAGCGGTTACTTTCGTTTCGCTGTTAAGGTATCTATTACCGTTCATCGGTCACATGGGCATCGCCACTTCTAGCGGCGTGATACGGGACTTTGCTGGTCCATATCATGTTTCCGAGGATAATATGACGTTTGGAAAACCTACCAAATACTGGCAATTGAACTATACTAAAGCCAAAGGAGGCGTACAAGGGTGGGATTCCGCTGTCACAGAAGCCAGTGAAATTTATAAAACTAGGATGGTTAGTGTTTAGGAATGTTCAATCTTCGTATCCCCCCCCATTCCAAAACCCACTTTCTATCTAGCTAAATCTATCTTCCTTTCACAGCACAATATATGCTGCGACAACTGTCATTCTCATGTAGCTAGAGCATTGAATTTAATGTCATACGATAACTCGAACAGTTGGAATATGGTAAAGCTGGCGTTTCTTATGCTCGTGCACGGGAAATACGTGAGGTAAGAGAAGATCGGAACTTCGACTGGGAACGTAAGCGATGTTGGATAAAGTTTCGAAAGGCCCCGGTCACTGATCGACACGAAATTTGGCGGGAAGGAGAAGGAGGGTGGGTGGCCATCAAATATAAAATATTAGCTGCAGCCAATCATTAGTCTCCAAAATATTAACGAAAAACTTTCAGTGCTGTACATTGAAACTGCGTGTACAGACGTTACTAATACAACCGTTTTCGCTATAGTGATCGTTGCCGTCAACTGTTGAATATAGACCCCGTATCTATAGGGTGACGAATTTCGTCCAAATAAGGCTCATTAAACTAAGCAGCCATTGAAAGCATGGATTTTAATCTAACCTAACCTAATCATACATGTGATCATCTTCTCGATCCGTCGAGCTGGAGCACAGCGTCTAATACTACCGAATATCTAGGCGATCAGTAATATTAGACAGTCATCGCTTCGCCGAAATTTTACGTGGGACACCCTATAGATACTGAGGCCGCTATCGCTATTGTGTCATCGGCTACTTGCCTGCCACTTGACTGCAACGACTGCTATATCGAAAACGATTGTTCAGTAACATCTGTATAGGCAGCATTCAATGTTTAGTCACGTCTGTATACACTGTTTCAATGTATAGTACTGAAAGTTTTTTGTTAATATCTCGGAAACTAATGATTGGCTGAAGCTAATATTTTATATTTCGGGTCCACTTCCCCTCCT
>NW_017100373.1:1267279-1268334 GCF_001263275.1 Habropoda laboriosa
ACCGACTACCGCGGCCTTTCAGACCTACACCTGTGTTCTTCATCAGCATCATTGAACACGTATACGCACGCAGCATTTCTTTTCCTTAGTTTTCTAGGTTTCCTTAAAACTTGGATGCCATTCTGTCTTCTCGTCGCTATCGTGACTCTGTTCTGCCTGTTTCTTCCATAAACCAGAGTCGTTGGATCTCTGCAACTTGGACGGTGCACGTCTTGTACGTCTTGCCATTGTCCTTCTTCGGATTATGTTTGACGAGTGTAACGTGTTGCCAATTCGGTCGAGAGCCTTATCTCGATGAATGAATCTCGGTCTCATTTGCGAATTCAACGTTTATTCAAAACACACATGGATGCTTTAAAATTACACGTACGTTACAGATATAGACAAGGTCGTGATATATAACATAAAATATACTTAAACCTATCGACAAGTGTTATGTTACATCGTAAACGCATAAAGTCACGCGTTCTTTAATAAATAAATTTGTGCTCGTACATCGCTGAGCGTGCATGCAATTATTTGTCAAATATCCTAGCACAGTCGTTAAGTAAAGATGATTATCCGTGACGACCGCAATTTTGTTAAACGCTAACACTAAAGAACGAGTGTTTCCAACTGTCAGCCAACGTATCGAAAGTTTTGTGTTAGTATATATTCTCGATAGTATATATTTGGATATGACGAAATTATGTCAGTCGTCGGTCTTACTGTTCATTTCTGCCACGATATCTTTTTCTAAGGAAAAGCTATAATCGTAACTTTTTCCCTCTATTTTCTCTATGAAGGATAAAATCTCACTAATTCTAAGCTTATCTATCTCCGAATCATTGTTCATATTATATTCCAACTGTTTGCACAGTTTAAATGGAATTCCGTTTAAATAATGCGCAGTGTCTCCTTGATTCAAATCTTTAGACGAATTCTCCGATGACGGTTGACCAAACTCTGGAACAGGAGGAATGTACGGGTACAAATTACCGATGGGATACGTAGCCGTTTCTTGGGCTATGTTCGTTCCCGGCCACCTTGGAATATGTACGAATTCCTCGTTTTGT
>NW_017100373.1:1268382-1270015 GCF_001263275.1 Habropoda laboriosa
TCTTTCTGTTGTTTCTTTTTTCCAAATATCCAAGACATGTTTACGAAATGTGGTACACAATAGTAACGACAGCGATTATGTCCATGTATATCGATCGATGAGAGGTTATCTATATGAAAAAACTTCCCGACATAACAAATCGACAAGAAATTGTCGGTGACGCACAACATTGAATCTGTAAAGCGATTGGCACATGGTGCAATAAAGAAGAAAGCTAGAAATTACTCACATACGTAAAGTTTGTAAATCAAGTGGAATCGAAACAACGACGCTCGGTGCGTTTACGATGTGTTTCTGCGAAACAGTTCGCAATTCGGAAGAATCAATTTTCCAACTCTCTTGATGGATCAATTAATTGATTTGATCATTCCGATTATATCGATAGAAAGCGATCCAAACGCGTCATTTTGTTGGTTAAACAAACTAACTAGCTTAGAAATAAAACTATCCCATTTATTCGTGTCCGAACATGTTAGCACACCGATGTAAGTAACATGCTGCAGCCAATCACAGTTAGGAATTACTGGCAGAGGACTGCCATATAAATCCCTAGATTCGAACCAATAGGAACGTAGCTTGGAGACCAGTTGACTATTGGGATCGAGATGTTTAAAATGTTGATAAAGAAATGTTGAGAAGCGAATAGAATCGTATCAGAGTTATATTTTGAGAAATAAACTTGTCGAGTACCGGTGTGTGAATAAATATATTTGAAAGATAAATACCCTATAGTAGTGTGTGGCGCAAGCGCAAAAGTAAGAGAGCGAGAGCAATGGAGACGGAAAGGAAAGAAGAAGAGAGAAAGAGAGAAGAGGAAGGAGCAGCTGCAACGTCATCGTGGCAGTTCTTGTCGTTTGAGGTCGTGGAAGATAGAACAGTCGGTAGTTGGCAAGCCTGCGACGTTCCGCTAAGTTGTAGGTTAGAGATTGCTCGTCGCGTAGTTGCGTAGCTATACATGATAGTGAAATCGTAGAGAGCGATGAAGCGTTGACGGGTGATCGTAGAGTTTTCTGACCGATTGGTACATGCCAAGGAGTTGTCGTTGTACACGCAAAATCATTGGTGCAGTTACGCGTCGATCCACAGAAACCAATTTACGCGTTCCTCGTGTCTCGAAACGCATGCGTGCTACCAAGGTAACCAAGTGCATCTGGCAATAATCAGACGAGCCGTTATAGTTGAACAAACCACGTCGAGGTAGCAGCGCGATCGCATTGTTTTTATGTTTCTCGTGTGTGTATATACATGCCATGCATATACGCTCTGTCTAAGGCGTATCGCGAGTGTGCCTCGCGAGTGACCAGCGTTTCTTCTACGCGTTCAGTTTTCCCCGCGTTCAGAGTGTTTGTGGTAAAAGAGAAATTAGACGGAGTGCCATCACGGAATATCCGAGAAATTCGTAGTTCACAAAGGTGTGGCGCAGCGTTACCAGTAAGTCTCGGTGTTGGTGAATTTACGCGGTACCGACCATTGCTCGTTCTTCTGTGTTCGCTACCTCTCCGATGCGTTCCTCCGTTGCTCCTCTTTTCTCTCCATCT
Source organism: Habropoda laboriosa (assembly GCF_001263275.1). Classification (NCBI taxonomy): domain Eukaryota; kingdom Metazoa; phylum Arthropoda; class Insecta; order Hymenoptera; family Apidae; genus Habropoda; species Habropoda laboriosa. The sequence goes on from NW_017100373.1 coordinate 1,269,921, forward strand.
CGCTTTTGATTCGTGTTCGTCTCCGCCTCTGTCTCCTCTTTTCTCTCCGTCCCTTCCATGCCATCATCTCTCAACCTATCTCTCTCCCTCCTTTC
>NW_017100373.1:1270719-1277008 GCF_001263275.1 Habropoda laboriosa
CTGGTACGCGCGCTCGCGCGCAGCACTACGCACGCACACACACATACACGTAGCAACACTCCACGAATCTACGCGTCGCATTTTTGCCACGTGTCGTGCGATCAGACTCTATCTAAAAGTTTGCGCATTTAACGAATGTTTATACACGGTACCAATTCGACATCGAGTCTGCGACGTTCCTTGTTATGATCTATGCGGTTCGAGTGGACGCATCGGAAAGTTAGATCTTCCATTTCGGGAGATGGAAGTGCTTCAACGACGACAGCGAGTAACCGCTTTCGGGACTTTCGATCTGTTACCGCTAATACCACCACTTCTACCGCTATCCTCACTGCTACTACGACCGAGCAAGGTTGGACCGCGCGCGCGAAACTGAGCCAAGCTCGAAGCTGCTCTGAATCGCCGCCACCACCACCACCACCACCACCTCCACCACCACCTCCACCACCACCATCTCCACCACCACCTCCACCACCACCACCTCCACCACCACAACCTCCACCTCCACCACTACCACAACCACCATCATCATCATTATCATCATCATCATCATGATTCCTCATCACGATCATCGGCGTCATCGTTGCCGTCGTTACGGACGCTGATACGGGATTAGACACGGGACACAAATATTGTCACCATTGTCAGACACACGAAGCTCGATTTCGGAAAACAAAAATGATACCTTTTTGTTTTCCCGTTTTCTCCAACTCCCTTTTGTGCTTGAGCAAGCAAACGATCGATCAAATTGGCAATACCTTGTTGCCCGCGACGCGTTCTGTCAGCTGTTCTCACGTAAATGGTTCTCATGGCTCGAATTACAAAAGGATTCTATTCTCCGTGATTCATAATTCGATAAATCGTGCCATTTGGATTTTACTACGGTAATTGCCGCTTGTGCATGTTGCATATGTGTATAGGTGCATGTACACGAGGCGGACGCGTCGCGTGTGTACGAGTCGTCCAATGGTGGAGCTCGTACTTCGATGTTCGTTGTTTATTTAATAATGATTTTTGAACAGACGGGTTATACAATGCACGCGATCTTTCCGATTGATCGGTGACGAAGCACAAGCTTATCCTGCGGGCGTGATAACCGTTTGAAGGATCGTCGTTGTAAATAAATTGTGCGTATACCAGGAAACTAGCACAATCCTCGAACGGTTGTTTCGTTCGACGACATTCTGCGCTCGGCACGCGACACTCGCCACGCGACACGCGACGCATGATGCCAGAATAAATCCAACCCGATGAGAAACGCGGATTTTCCGTTAACAGTGGTTGCCAAAAAGGCGCGCGACGGTTTGCGCATCACGTAGTCCCGAGGGGATTTGACTTCCGGTTGCAGCAGTTTGCAATTTCGCAATCTAACGCGAACGCGTTTCGTAGAGTGTGCGCGGCAAAGCTGTAGAAAAAATTGCTTGTTCGCGTTGCAGGAAACGTATGCGAGCAGTAGAGAAGAGAGTTACGAGGTTGCAGCGTTGACGGTAAATGCAGGGTTCGGTGAATGTTGGAGGAAACAGAATGTCCAGCGAGCAAGCGCGAGCTAGCGCCGTCGCGACCAAAGGTAAGTGTTCGCGGCGTGCTTCATTTTTATCCTTCTTCTCGCTGATCGTTGGTGAATCTTCGACATCTTAAAGAAGGGAAAGGGGGAGAGACAGGGAAAGGGAAAGGAGGCAGAAGTAGGTGGCCTCCCGAGGTCATCATGGACACGATCCACGGTTGCGGTTGACGGTATTCTAGCAGCGTGGGAACCGAAGATCGTAAAGTCACCGTGACGTGAGTATCGGAAAACGATCACGACCACGATCATGGCCACGAACGACAGCTCATTATCGTCTATCGTTACCAAAAATAACTTTGGATCGTCGCGACGAGCGATCTGCTTTTCAATTCCCATCGACAACTACTAGGTCTGTGCTAGTTGTGTTTGTTCGTCGATTCGCGACGAACATCCTATTTATTCGCGACAACGTCCACTAAGCGGACGATAGTTCGCTTTCGTCGATCAGCAGCGGCGACGTCATCGCTAAAAGAGGCTTCGAAGCTAGGAGGCACGCACAGGGCAATTTGAATCGCGAAACATTCGAGACGGATTTCAAACGATCATGATTCAGCGTGGTCGCAGTCTCTTCGATAACGACCGTTTCGTTTCTTACGGTTGATCGCGAAATCACTGGCGCGTTCTCAACGTCAACGCGACGGAGGTTCATTCATCGTTTGGTATATATTTTCGATCCGTGTCACCCCTTCTCCTCTACGTCGCACTTGTTGCCATTGAGCAGCGAGACGAGTCGTACGTGCACATAGATCATCGACGTGACGCTACCGGACCAGACCAGACTAGACCAGAGTAGACGCGACACGTAATTCGTGAAGAGAAACAGAGAGAACATGTGGTGATGTAGAAAGGGCAACGAGGAAAGAGGGTTAGGTGGTAGGGTGATTTAAAAAGGAGAGAAAAAGCGAGGGAAGAAACTGTTAGTTAATATTTCAGACAAGTTGCGGCTATTTCGGTACGAGAGCAATTTACTGGATAGTACGGAGGATGGGGTGCAGTCAAGAGAGGGAAAAACTTGGTGAGAAAGATGGTGGGGTGTAGTAGCGCGATACGGACAGAGAAGAAACAGGTAAAAATACATTTTGAAACGCAGCGGGGACCTTTCGGGTACCAAAAATAGATCGTAGATCAGCGACCGTCGTCATTCGTCATTCGCGATCCTTGATCCGTCAATCGTCTCTTGTCGCTGGTCGTCTCGAACGTCTCGAACGTCGAAGCCATCGATTGACCGGTGGGAAAAAGACGGAGAACGAGAGAGAGAGAGAGAGAGAGAGAGAGAGAGAAGCGATGTAACGTTTGTTGCACGGTTTCTCGAGGTTTCTATTTTTAGACGGCCCGATCGAGTATACGGGCACCGTCAAGGCCGCGCGTTGCGAAACAATTATCGGTGGCACTTGTTGCGCCCGCGCTACCATCTGAATCGAATCGTATCGGTTACTCCTCGATTCTTCCTAATTAACGATTCTGCTCCTGATTCTCGACGTGAAGATGTGAATAGGTAAAACGCGGAGGGCGGGCTTAGCGTCTATCGACTGGGTAACGAGTCGCCTTTCTTACTTCCTGCAGGAGATTTCGAAGATCGTGGTACGCCAGTCGTGTAATTAGGTACATAAGCTATGCGCCGACTTCTTAAATGCGACCAGTACCGCCTATAGATGTGCGCGATCGGCACTAGTAGAATAAGCATCAGCCCAATTCCTTTCAACGTCATAATTTTTCGCATGTCGTGCTCTTGTGCTGCCGTCCACGTGAGAAACTCTACCACGTCTTTTGCCATTTGTGACTCGGTGGCAGGCGTACCGTCGTCGTACTCGAGCATGCCTGAGAACAACATCTGCAAAAGCGGAAGACAAGGAGAGATAAGAAAAGCGCGGTTGGGTTGATTCAGTTCTCTCCAGTTGCTCCATCTCTTCCAGAAACACTCACGCTTGGCATCGAGACGAATCCTCCGGGGAAATAGACGTTGAAGTATTGTCCTTCGGCTACTTGGATTCCTGCCGGTGGTTCCATCCATCCCGTGAGCAGTGAGAAGAGGAAATCGATGCCTTGGTACCGTGAGAAAACGACGTTCGAGAGATCCGGCGGATAAGCGCCAGAGTTGGCCGCTCTGGCCGCTTGCTCGTTCGGATACGGATCCGGGACACGGTCGGTCAATTTGCATGATCTCGTATACATGTTCCCTTCGTCGTCGGGACCGTCCTCCACCTGATCGAAATCGTATCGTCTCTTTGAATTACGGTGATCAAGGGCGAAAGGGGCATGGTGTTATTACACAGTCCGAGAAATGACAAAAGTAAAACGCGAAGAAACGTGTTCGAAACCTCGAACTCGGATGCGGTCGCTGTGGCCTCTTCCACAGAGTGCGTCGTTTCGACCAGATCGAGGAACTTCACGTATCGCAGACTGTGACACGTGTGGCACACGGTTCGGTAAACCAGCCATCCTCTTCTCAGAGCGGAGTGGTCGAAAGCTTTTAATACACCGTGGAATCCCCAGGGGTAGCTTGGTAATTCGATTTCCACGCCCTCGAGCGCTTTCACGGATGATTCGTCGAGAAAGTGGAGGACCATGGCGCAGCCACCGATCATCCCCGTTAACACGCCCCCAAGACGTAACACTTTTTTCCCTATCCTTTTTCCCGAGCTCGTCGACAAGCTGCTGCTGCTGTTCCAACGCGATTTCTTTGATACGGCTTTCGCGCTTGACCAGCAGAATTTGTAGTACGACATTGACAGAACTCGATTCACTCTGCTGCCGATTATCGCCATCATATTCCTATTTGAATTGACGCTCGATGAAAAACAATCGAAACACAGGTTTTTCCGAGACAATTTCGCGCGATATGTTCGTAGATATTGTTTTTAATGAGCAAACCGTTGCGATGGGGGCACACCTGGTTCGGACGATCGGTCGGAGGTTCCCTATCGGGCGTATGTATATACAGAACTGTCGCGTTAGTTGACCATCGTTATCTCCACCAGTTCTTGGAACTGGCTTCATGGAGTGAACCTCCAGCATTACGTATTTAAACATGGACCTCGATATTTCATGTCAGGTATCCGTATTACACTCACATTCAATGGAGAAGAAACATATTCGGGATTTCCTAGAACACTACCACCCTTGATTGCTGGCCAGATGTGGTCCCGAGCCGCGACTAGATAACGCGACAGTACTATACATGTCTAGTACTTACATATGGATGTACATATATACGTGCGTCGAAACGCGCCTATTCGCCGCGTTCGTTCATGAACGTACCTCCTCTCTCGTGGTTATGTAACACACAACCAGCGTTACACAACCTTTTACAATAAAGGCGTCGAGTGTATTTCCGCGACGTTATAAATAAACTACTCGGTTATGCTTGGTATTATGCATGCGCGCATATTGGCGAGCTTACGTCGAATCGGACTCTTCAACTGCGAATAGTGTTCGTAACGTTAGGTATGGATACCTGCTGTGCGATTCCGTGATCGGTTTTCATTCTTTTCCATCGATAACACGATGCGATGCATGCGCGTGCGTCGCTTAACTTTTCAAAAGTTAGCCACTGCGCCGTTCGTACGTATATCGATATATGTACACCGGTAAAGAGTATGCGATTGTGGACGAAAACGATAATGCTGCTGCTGCGACTGATAATCATCCTGAGCAACGTGAGCCGATCTAATAATAGGTACATATCTATCTCGTATATATCGATCCACACCACGGCGAGCCATTATTCTCGCTGGTATCGCTGTGAGCTGAAACGCGCGTTAGCGAAAGATTGATTCGTCGATGGAGAGACGAAGTGGCGGCAGCGACGCGGTCGTTATCAAACAGCACGACGGACGCTGCTATTTATATCGGTGCTCCTCGAGCCTCGTGACGATACGTGCGACGCTCGGATTAACGAACCCCGTTAATCGATCCGCTTTGTTCTCGCGCGCTAAGTTTCAACGAGCCGGCGCGACGGGGGGACTGAACAAGAAATTTTCGTGAACGAGCTAGTTGCCGCGTGCCAGTTTTAATACATAGTTCGAACAAGGTTAAGAAAGAACCAGCTGGCGCGCCTCTGTTCAATTTCGATTTGGTCGCTGGAACGAGGTCGCCGAGAAGGCGTTTGCAATCGAGTTTGCCACAAGCCGCGTTCAACTCGATCGTGTTCGATCGGAAACATTGACACAGGGGACGGTAGTACGACTCGTGTCTACGGACCCTATATATCTGCGCGAAGGCGAAGGCGAAGGCGAAGGCGAAGGCGAAGGCGAAGGCGAAGGCGAAGGCGAAGGCGAAGGCGAAGGCGAAGGCGAAGGCGAAGGCGAAGGCGAAGGCGAAGGCGAAGGCGAAGGCGAAGGCGAAGGCGAAGGCGAAGGCGAAGGCGAAGGCGAAGGCGAAGGCGAAGGCGAAGGCGAAGGCGAAGGCGAAGGCGAAGGCGAAGGCGAAGGCGAAGGCGAAGGCGAAGGCGAAGGCGAAGGCGAAGGCGAAGGCGAAGGCGAAGGCGAAGGCGAAGGCGAAGGCGAAGGCGAAGGCGAAGGCGAAGGCGAAGGCGAAGGCGAAGGCGAAGGCGAAGGCGAAGGCGAAGGCGAAGGCGAAGGCGAAGGCGAAGGCGAAGGCGAAGGCGAAGGCGAAGGCGAAGGCGAAGGCGAAGGCGAAGGCGAAGGCGAAGGCGAAGGCGAAGGCGAAGGCGAAGGCGAAGGCGAAGGCGAAGGCGAAGGCGAAGGCGAAGGCGAAGGCGAAGGC
>NW_017100373.1:1277155-1279736 GCF_001263275.1 Habropoda laboriosa
GACCACGGTGTGGTAAACAAGCTGCGCGCGTAAAATAGTCTCTCGAGTTTATTTTCATCGGCTCTATTTATTTTCGCTCGGCTTGTCGTTTTCCAACGGAGTGATCCTGCTGTAGAGCCTTGCATGAGTAACGGAGTCGTAGCAATCGCGCGAGACGTGAGTTCGGTGTCGCGTAAAGATTCGCCGCTCAGGGAAATAGGTGCTTTCACCAGAGGCTGCTGGATACCGTGCTCTCACACGGAGAAGGAACGCAAAAGACCACGATGATCCATATATTTCAGATCTATTCAAAGCCCGGCTTTGGCACCATGCCAAATCTATTTTTCCGAATGAAGGCGGGATCACATATTGTGCTCGTGCTAATTTCGTCGCATCGTAACGCGCTCCATTCCGGAGATGTGGGCGGTGGTGCGCTCCCTACGAGTACCCCATCGTTCATACATGGCAAGCAATGTTTCTGCCATCCCTCTTTCGACCAAACTGCTGCTCTCCTCTTTTCTCTTTCTCTTTGCTTTTCCCATTCAATCGAATCGAATTGAATCGATCGCGGGATTCGCCGCGGGAGGCTTTTCATCGGTAGGACAACGCGACGGAAACAAACGCGCCAATCGATCGCCACGGCTATTTCTAATTTTACCGCGACAGCTCGTTGCTACGTGAACGGAGGTTACCGCTTCTTCGATGGTGTTCGCTTTACGTTCCACGCCGCAGATTCGTTGTTTTCCGAGCTGTAAGTACCTTCCTTCTATGTTCTCTTTTTCGTAGGTTTCTTCGTAGCGTAAACCATATCTTCTTTCTCCTCCCTCAATCAGTCGTTATACTTCTCCGTGCGTGTATATTTTACAGACAACGGACGAATGCACGCCATCATGTTTGCGTGGGAGGCGTCAAAGTTCGTGCACGCGTAAACCTCGTGGAAGGTATACGCGAAGCTGCAGGAATCGGGAGGGGGTAGTAAACATAACCCAGATTCGCAAACGGTGGCATCCATCCGAAGGGAAACGAACACCACAGCCAGAACAAATAACCTAGATTAATAACGTCTCGTAAAAGCAGTCGTTCGTCCGTGTAAAGGTCATCGTAGAAAACTCCACCGTCCAAATATCCATGTATTTACACGTTTCTCTCTTTCTACTTTTCTGATTTGCTCACCTTACCTCGCCACCCTGTCATGCATCGAGTCGTTGCTTCCTGTTTCCATCAACGTTTTTCCTATCGATCTCGAAGTTACTCAGTGTTACGCCCGATGATATTCATTCTCTTGACTCTTTTTCTCGCGTTGATCGCAATAGCAACGGCGACACCGTTAGCCTCGTCGCCGTCATCGTTGCCGTCATCGTCGCCGTCATCGTCGCCGTCATCGTCGCCGTCATCGTCGCCGTAGCTTTTGTTTCCGATGAGTCAGTAGAAGCAAAGCTCCGGGCTGTCGGCGGTGTGGCGCCGGCGCGTATGCGTTCCATAAGCAAGTGTGAAAATGCCGCAAGCGCGCAGGACTGAACCGATACCGTCACGACCTTCCGCGTTCGAGACTGCTGCCGCCTTTTCCTTTCGATGCGGGAACTGCGTTGGTGGATCGAATGGGGCGACGCTTTTTTCCTTTGCTATTGGCTCCGCACGTCGCCTCGTTGCCTCGTCGTTCCACGTTGGTACCACGAAAACAGCAACGTCGGACGCACAGCGAATATTAATGCCTGTTTTTGCACGTGTAGGCGTTTATTTTTGCTCGTATTTTTAGCAGCCGGTATTTTCGAACGGGACCGCCACTATTTTTGTCCTAGCACGCCATACGGCGTATTACCGTCGAGGGACCACCTACGAAGCGAATTTTCTTCCCCCTCACCCTCTCTCTTTCTCACTCTCCCCATCGGATGCGGTTTGTCATGGGTAGGCACGTGAACGCGCGACCGCCTCAGGGACGCAGAGAAACACGAGCAAGCGTGCGATCTCCTCCCACCTTTGGCTCTCGGTACTCGGCCGCTCCAATTCAGAAATTTGAAGGGGAAACCGGGCTAACGTCGAGGTAGGACGCCGCGAACCTTCGGACGTTCAGAACGTTTGTATCGATTCGGCTATTTCGAGCGGAAGGTAGTTCACGGTATAATTGCGCCAACACGTAATTAAACGAAGTTACGTGATCAGCTACGCAAATAAACATTGTCTTTCAGGTTCGTCGTGCAATTGCAACGGTACCGCTCAGTCGAATCATGCGAATTCGAGCATAAAATCCTGTTAACAAAACTTTTAATGCCACTCGACGAATAACCGATCGAGTCGGCAATAATCAGAACGGAAACGTCCATTAAAATGCCTTAGAATTTCGTCAATTGTCGAGTGGACCAATAACCGCGGTATTTGTACGGGCGGCGCATAACAAATGCCGTTCTTGCTCGTGTCTACCCGAGTGCTATTTCGAAGGGGTGAAAGGGCTGTAGCTAGGTAAGCCGCTAAAAATAACACTGGTACATCATATCGAGCGGTCGTCTATAAATAGTCGGAAGTGACGAGAGACCCTGGATGGATTAGAGTCACGAGCGGCGCCGCTATCCACCACGCGCCATCTTTTAGAAAAATCCAAAACACA
>NW_017100373.1:1279750-1283880 GCF_001263275.1 Habropoda laboriosa
CCCAAGTTTAACTCTTCGTTTCAGCTCTCATTGACAACGCTTACCGCGCAGGTGGGAGATATGTGTAATCAGTGAAGAAATAGTTCAATATCTTAGCGGAGTGTTGAGTCTGTTCGTGAAAGTCTGAGCATGATCTGTAATCGAAGGAAAGGGGTTGATTTCTCTTTACGTAGAAGGATGTCGGCTGCCATTTCGTTCGGCAGGAACGTTTTACTATCGGTTCGCTGGGACGATCGATCGATATACGCTCCTTAGGCTTTAGGGTGGAGCGACGAACAGCAGGAGATGAAGGTCCGAGAACGGACGGGTGACCTTGCCACCTATTTTCAGAAGGCAGCTTTTTCGTAACTGTCCGTCTTACGGACCTTCTTTTGAACGGAGCGGAATGCGGCGAGAGGGGAAACGGGAGAGTTAGGAGGAACGCAGTACCGATCGAATCGAATCGAAGAGAAACGGTTGCGATCGAAGTAGTTTGATGGTCATGGTCACACATGGTTATCACGGTCCGCGAAAAACCACCTGCTTTCGGCTCAAAAACGTCTCGAACGACTCGCCACCGCCAGTTCCTTCGGATTGCGTGTCTAATAATTCGTAACTAACGAATCATGGCTACGAGCAACAGTGCACGTTTACCGGATTTGCTCGCGTTAACACTACCAATAAATATTTCTGGAACGCGCAAACGTTACGTAACCACCGGCGAATAAATTGCGTCAGATGGACAACGATGAATCGAGAATAAATGTTCCATCGCGCATGTAATTTGAAGCGTTGCAACGCGTTTCCGCAATCGCGGAAACACTAACCAACCTTTTTTCGTTCTATGAGGTTAGGTTCTAACTGATTTCATTTTGCGATCAATTTCGCTTCTCCATGTGGCACGTTACGTTTCCCTTTCGTTCGCGATTCTTCAAGGAGAAAAAGGGAACGAGCAACATGGACGAATCCAAGTTGAACAGTAGTGACTAGGAAAGGACGAGAGAAAGATGGTGGAGAACGCGTAGTGGTGGTGGTCGTTGTGGCTGTGGTGGCTATAGAACGGAGCGATAGGCTGGTGGCAGAGGAGTGTAGCGGTGTGTGTATAAACTGATGGGCGGGTGGGCAAGAGGAGTGAGTGAGAGAGCTTGATCGTTGGGGGCAGAGAAGGGAGTATGGTGCAAGAGAAGCAGCTTTACGATTACGTCGGCGGCGACGACGGTGGTGGTGCTGCGCGCGCCAGAGAGAAACACGTTGGACGCAATAATACCGGGCCTCTATAAATAGCCGAGATTCGCGAGCCTCGCGAGGCAGGGCGCTGTCATCGCAAGCAGGCAAGCAAGCCAAGCAAACACGCAAGCAAGCAAGCGGTGCGAGCCAGCGCTCGCGACACCCACAGAGAATGCGAGATAATCGCAAAAGAGACGGTAGCGCGCGCGGCGCGCACACTTCTCTCCCGTTAGCTGTGACGTGCGCGCGCCCACTTTCGTCGTTGTCTGCTGCTCGTCGACTCTCGCCCTCCAGTGTCGAATCCTCGAGTTTCAAGTTTGATCGCGTTCGTTGTGTGTGTTCGCTGGTGCATAGAGTGATTAAACAGTGTTGCACAGTTGGGAGGAAATCCGCAGTTTCGTGTGTTCGGAGTTACGAGTGACGTACGCGCCCTTGGATACGCGCGTTTGAGAATCAATGACAATTTCCTCGAAGCAAAGGTGTACTTTCGTAACGCGTGGTCGCGCGCGACCGCGCATTCTCCTTTCCTTCCTTTTTCCATTCTTTTCCATCTATTCCTTCTGTTCAGTGTCCGTGACCCGACACTTGCTTTGTCTCTTGCACTTCCTCTTCCTCTTATGCTTTCCTTGGTCCTCCCCCCCCCCCTTCTTTCTTTTTTTGTTCGCTGGTGCATAGAGTGATTAAACAGTGTTGCACAGTTGGGAGGAAATCCGCAGTTTCGTGTGTTCGGAGTTACGAGTGACGTACGCGCCCTTGGATACGCGCGTTTGAGAATCAATGACAATTTCCTCGAAGCAAAGGTGTACTTTCGTAACGCGTGGTCGCGCGCGACCGCGCATTCTCCTTTCCTTCCTTTTTCCATTCTTTTCCATCTATTCCTTCTGTTCAGTGTCCGTGACCCGACACTTGCTTTGTCTCTTGCACTTCCTCTTCCTCTTATGCTTTCCTTGGTCCTCCCCCCCCCCCCTCTTTCTTCCTCTCTTCCTCCTCCTCGCTCGTCGTTTTGGAACCCTTCCTGCAGCATCTTCTCCCGACGTTTCAGTTTCCAGGGCACGATCGCTATTTAACCAGCGGTCAAGCTGCTCCTTCCAACTCGATACCCGAACGTCGCGTTCCGTGAGTATCGATTCGATCCGAGAAAAAGGTAAAAAGCATCAGCGGGAATCCTTGGAAAGAGACGCGAATCCGTGTCTCTGCTCGGTCGGACGTGCACGCTCGTATCCGCCATGTTTCTTCGTTCACTTCGTCTTCATCCCTAGATCCCCGACTGGGTGATCTAGTGGCTTTTTCTCCTTTCCGTTCCTTGTTCTCGCATATTTTGGCTTGGTCTCGCGATGTCTCGAGGGGAACTGGATCGCGTATCAAGCGTCGTGACACGAAACCCATTTTCAAATGAACCGCCGGACACCTGTTGTGCCTGCTGCTGGCCGGAACGACGCAAGTATCCGAGAGCACTGGTGCTTCGCGACGCATTCACATCACTCAGATCCTTTCTTCATTCCCTCTTCCTTGCTTCATCGCTACGTGTTTCCCTTTCGATCGTCATGGGTTCGAGTTTTCATTGGTGAATGGTCGCATCGCGTACAATAACGTTGCGTTAGAACGATAATTGACGATGCGGTGAGAGAAAGGACAAGTTCTTTAACGAGTTCGTAAACGTATCCATGCGCGCGTCGACCAGGCAGGAACAGGGGAACGAACTTCGACACAGGGTTACCGGATAACACGGGCACCTCGCCCGCGTGCGCACGCGAGACTCGCTATACCGCGTCACGCGTAGCACGTATGTGCACTCCACCTCGATTTGTCCTTTTCATGTAAATATGAATTTACGAACGCACCCTGCCCCCTGTTCTCCTCAATCCGATAACATTGCCTCTATTTACGCGAGTCGTCGTCCAGTCGAGTAGTATCGAACCGCTTTGCGCAAATTAGTGGAAGCAAACAGTCCTAGAGCTATATCGAGAAATGATTCATATCGTTCGATTCGTGAAATTCTTCTGATCGGCTATGTGGCGGACGGCTTGTCCTCGTCATCAACAACGGTAGAATCGAATGACCGCGATTCGCGAATCCGTCCCAACAAAGAGGAGAAACTGAAACATGGTGGTTGACGTCACTAGAATCATTCGCGCCACTTAAACGGAGTCACGGGATCAATTTAGAACGCGAACGGTCAAGTACCATCGTCCAATCGAGCATGTCGTTCCTCAACCTGCGGAACATCCCGTCACGTCGCCGCGACTCTTTTCACGGCCGCCGTGTGTGTACACACATGGTGGGTCGTTCGCTAACCAACCTCCTCTCGATTAAATCGATCTACGAGACGTGGTGCTTTTGTGCTTAGCCTACAAACGTTAGCTCTGATACCGCCTTCATTGCACTCCACCGGGGTCATTGGTCTTCCTTCCTCTTGGCCTCTCTCGCTTCGAGGAAATCGAGTCGCGTACACCCACGCGGGCACTGAACGCCGCGATTACGTTCTCCCGCGTTATTTCGCGTTGCGGGTTTCTTCATTACCGCTGTGACCAAAGTTCCTTCTACTCTGTCCACCTTCCTTTTCCCTATTATCGATCTTGAATCCCCCGTGATTATTTGTAGAAGGGCTGAGGAGCGGGAAGCGGATGATGGAATGTGAAATATATGAGGCGACGATCGCGTTAATGCGTCTCTCTCGTACCGCCGCACAGCGTAGTACTGGAGTACTCGAGCGTCGTCGAGGCGTCGCGCACGCTACCTGGCCATGCCATCCTCGCTCGTAATATGTATCGTTCGGGTCAATTAGGTACGTAACACGACACTTTTAAGTGGAAGCTTGGCAAATCTGGAAAGCAAGGGAACCTAGGCACGAACGAGGAGAAAAGTTACGTGCATGCGTAAGGCAGAAAGTTACCGGGGGGGGGGGGGGGGGGGGGGGGGGGGGG
>NW_017100373.1:1283952-1300642 GCF_001263275.1 Habropoda laboriosa
GGGGAAGACTCACGTTTAGTAGGCGCGTATATAAATGTCATCCTATATATAGCGGGCGTTCGTCTAATCTTAGCTAGTCGGCCACCGGCCAGGAACACGAGTAAAAATTCGCTTCGACTCTCTGCTCGTTTGAGCCGACCTGTCTTTGGTAAACCGATGCTGTTCGCCTCCTTTCCGCGCCATCTCTCGTCCCGATTCTCTCCTTCCTTCTTCAACTATTTCGAATGAATCGTGACCCCCCGTACTGCTCGAAACCGACTCCATTTTTCAACGTTGAATCGTGCAGTTGTGTTCCACAAGAGACACAACGAAAGGCGAAATTGCGAGTCGAATACGAACCACTGGTTTCGCTGAACCGACCGCGGTGACCTTTTTCTCTTTCTACATCAGCTACTCGTCTGACCTACACACCGACATTCGTTCGCTAATAATAACGGTACTTTGCACCAAGGCGCCAATGCCGTGATTCTCTTTCGATTCATTCCGTTTCAGCCGTTTTGTTTCGTGGATTCCGCATAGAACGCCTGTCAACGAACTGCGGCTTTTCATTTTTATTCAGCAGAGAGTTATAGAAAAAACAGGGAGAAGAGCCGCAAACGCAGAGTGGCATTAAAGTTTATCGTAATTGATAACTAGGCGGGGTTTAGACACATATATCCGGCTGCCAGTTTTTTGCGGCAATTTCTTTAATCAATACGAGCCCCAAATTGTCTTGGTTGGCAACAGGCGTCAGCTTGGATGCCTAACTTTTCGATGTCGATGATTTAAGAGGCTTGGGACATTGGTTTTAACGTTTGAAATTGGGCACAGGCAATCGCGGTTGAATCTGCTGGATTCTCGGACAAAAGGTGACAGCAGGCAATGCGACGTTTAAAGAGTGAATGCCAACCGCGAATTGGCGAATGTTGCGCCTCAGTTGGTGGAAAGGTAATTCCCGTTGGAGAGATCTGCAATCGCGATCGCGGGCGTTTCGGCTACGGTACCAGGGAGCAGCAGGAAGGAAAGAGAGGCGAAGAGAGGAAAGCGAACGTGTCGGGGAACGGCCCTCCTCCACGATTAACCTTGGACTTGACTCGAAGGAATGCAGCGTGCAGTGACCTCTGCTCGCCTGCTAACTCGACTCGCCTGCTTGTTCGTTCGCTCACTTGTTTCGACCCTTTTCCTTTCGATCTCGTTTCACTCGCTCGTTCGCTCGGCTCTTCTTCGAGATACTGCATGAAATAATAAAATAGAACGAGTTGCAGGGTGAAAAGAATCAGTAGTTGCCGCTAAACGCTTATCAAGTACTCTTTGCTTTTGTTTCAGAAGACGTGGGTTACAGAAGCGTCGAGATCGCGTCCGCGTTCACGCATCTGCCGCAAAAAGGTAAGCGTAACGCAATGTAACATAGCCTCGTCCCGACGGTTTGATCGTTACTGTGATTTCCACTGCGTAAACGCTCTATGCTCGACCGTGAGATCTCGTCGTTGGAGATTAAAGCTCGAACAAATGCGAGAAAAAGAAAGATAAGGTAGTCTCGGCGCGCATGACGCTTCTAAAAATAAGCATACTTCCCTGGTATCGAGCCTCGACCGACTGTTTAACGATTAAGTTCGTCGCTGTTTTCGCGGTCGCGACGTCGGAATCGCGCAGCCGATCGAATCCCCCCCTTCTGTCACACGCACACACACACGCGCGCGCACGCACGCACGCACTCTCAGTCTCTCTCTCTCTCAGTCTCTCTCTCTCTCTCAGTCTCTCTCTCTCTCAGTCTCTTTCTCCTTCGAACTCGAACTCGATCTATATGCACAGAAATGGCCAGGGACACGCCAGGCTCGCCGATGTCTAGACCAAGAGATCTGGTCGGAGGAGTTGGCGCTGCTGCGACCACCTTGACATCAAGCGCCTATCACATCGCTTCTGCCGATCCAGCCGCCCTCCAGGGCCATGCGCTTCAGCAGAAGATACTCGAGGTAATTTTTCGAGATACCACTTTGAATCTTCTTCCTTTGCGTCCGTCTTTCTCCGCTTATTCCTCCTCTTCTTTTTCTTCTTCTTCTTCTTCTTCTTCTTCTATTTCATCTTCTCCTCCTTATTCTTCTTCTTCGTCGTCGTCGTCGTCGTCGTCGTCGTCGTCGTCGTCGTCGTTGTCGTCGTCTTCTTCTTCTTCCTAGTCTTCGCCTTCGTTTTCTCTACCACTTTATTGTTCGCCACGACGCACAGGTTCGACCGAGAAAGTAGGTACCGGCGACGCTCGACGGAAGAAGGGGACCCGCTTCCGGTTGCCGGCGCTTATTCCGCTACCAGCTCGTTATCCGACCGCGAGGAACGCGTATTTGCCACTATACACAACCTTACTAGCGTTTGTTACGTGATGTCTTGCGGTATCGCGATATTTGCGTTCTCGCAATGCTCGCCCCCGATATTTTCAAACAAAGTGGTTGCATGGAGCTCGATAGACATAACGGGACGTCTCTCGCGATCCGATTTTGAATCTGTGCGTCGAGCGAGCGGGTACGAGTGTTAACCTCGACGCGTCGGTTCTGATTTCAGCTACAGCAACACCATCAGCTCCAGCAGCAGATTTTGCGACAGCAGTACCAAGCGCAAGAACGACAGTTGGCAGAGCTACACGAACAGGAGATGCATCAGCTGAAGGTAAGCGGAAGCGTTATCGCGGTAGTTGTCGCATCCACGGATCGTCCACGCGCCACCCGCAGCCACTACCACCCTGATCAACCGTAATTCTCCTCTTTGAGTCGAGTCCGGTTGGTGGAAAGTCCAGTGGAATATTCCTATCGTTCGTAAATCCGATCGATGCGCGTCGCGCTCGTCATCCGACTATATCGTATAGTACCGCACGCCCGATACAAACGACGGCCGCACGTTTTCCGTTCACGAAGGAATACCCACCGGCACGCGCGCCATTCGTCTCTAGTCAAGAGGAGACGGTGGTGGTGTCCCCCTGTACCTGTTAATTTCTCTTCCACCTCCTTCCTTCACCCTCCAACCATTCGTCTCTCTCTCTTTCTCTCTCTCTCTCTCTCTCTCTCTCTCGCTCTGTCTCCTTTTATCTCTCTCATTCGTCAACTTACACTTTCTCCGTCTTTTCTCTTACTTCTGATCGTTCCTCGCTTCGAGATTCTGCAATGTATCGACCAAATTATCATCGGCGAACGTTCGCGATCGCGCAAGTCTCTGCTCCCTCTTCATGTGTTCAATCACGATATTTTCTTCTCCTGTTTCATAGATGTGGGAACAGCAGAAGCAGCTGGAAGAGCAGAGGAGAGAAAAGGAGAGACTGGAAGCGCTGAGGAAAAAAGACAAGCATGATCACAGCGCGATCGCATCGACGGAAGTTAAGCAACGACTGCAGGTACTTGGACGACGCTCGAGACTTTATCGTGTCGGTTCGAGGCCATTCGCGGTGTGGGTGAATCTTGTTTTTCTCGTTGTCGTCGTCGTCGTTAAATGCAAGGGAAGGGACGAGCGTAAAACTGTCAAAGATGGAAGTTCGGGGGTGGGTAGTGGTAGGTTGTCTGGAGTTAAAAAGTTCGTCCGTTATGCGAGGGGTGTAGCAAGTCTGGGTAGAAACGAACGAGTTAGTGAGTAAAAGTTAAAGGGGGGAAGGGGGATGTTATTGCGCGCGAGTCCTCGCTGAGAGAGGAACCTTACGATTTCAGAGCTTCCTCGTGAACAAGAAGCAAAGGGAGGCCGCGGCCGCGGCGAACGGGGCCGTGCCTGGTACACCTGGATACAGGAGCTGGTGAGATTTTCCCGAGATTGGCGATGCTCGCGTGCCACGCGGGTTTACCCGTTCTCAGTGTTCGATCCAACCTCGAGTACATCACCTTCGCGGTGCTTTCCATACATTGCGTTTTTCTCGCCTACTGTTCGCCTGTTTGCCCTCCACTTTTCCTCTAATTTTCTGCTTGCGCTCTCTCGCTGTCTTCATCTTTCTTGCATCATCACCGCCAACCCTCTATCTCCACTCCCTGCTGTTACCGCGACACTCTTGCACATGAGAGAGAGAGAGAGAGAGAGAGAGAGAGAGAGAGAGAGAGAGAGAGAGAGAGAGAGAGAGGTGGTATGGGGATGTACTCGAGTGTTGGTGGTTGAGCCGAGCTATTCGACCGCGCTTCTGAGCGAGCGACACGAAACGGACTGAACAAGAAGCGGCGAATTGTGTTGGCCAGGTTGCAGCCGCAATCGATGGACTCGGCGGGCACCGCGAACGCCTCGCATCCCTACCGAATGCCGCAGATGCTCCAGGAAAAATTCGCCGACGACTTTCCTCTTCGTAAAACAGGTACATATTCCGCGCGAACGAGCGCATACGTGTCGTACGATAAAAATCCCCGTGGTGCCGAGTGATGATCATATATGTACTTGGTGGAAGGTAGTCTCTCTTTCTGTGTGCCTATGTACGATAGTAGAATGCCTAAACTAAAGCATGGTTTTTGCGGTTCAAACATCTTGCCTGTCCAAAATACATTCATGTACACATTTACGAAACAGACACGCACGTACACGTACAGAAAACACCGCGCAACTAGCCTGCAACCGATTCGCTGTTTTCCTATTAAGCGAGTCTGCCGACGATCCCCCCTTCTTCTCTCCTAATACCTTTTGCCGAAAATTTTGTCCCCGTCGTTTCCCCCGCATCAATTTCCCCATTTTACACACTATTCCGGCCCGATACGACGACGATCAACAACTAACCCTGGCTAAAATTGGCCAGCCTCGGAGCCGAACCTGCTGAAGGTGCGACTAAAGCAACGCGTGGAGAGGAACATGGCCGCGTCGAGAAATTCACCCCTGATGGCACGCCGGAAGGATCGCCTGCTGTCGCACCTCAAGCGGAAGTCACTGCTAGCAAGTACGTCCTTCGATCGAGCTTAATCGAAATTATTCATTTCGATCGTCAACTCTTCCTGCGTGAGCATTAGCCAACGATTCGTTGCACCCGTGTCGTTTTTCGATTAATCGATCGTTGATTTTTGCCTTTTTGCCAGTGTCCAGTAACAGCATGGCGAACAACAAACCGTTCGTGTTACCGATTAACATGCGTATCTCGACCGAGAGAGAAAAAATATCCGAGTGCGTCGCATCGCGTCGCCCGCTGCCGCCTCCTCATCTGTTGAGGGCGATGCGACGCGCGCGACGCGTCCCTTTAGCCGGACGGAATTCGGGATGGGCGCATTAAAAACGCGGCACGTTGCAGGCAAACCGCGACGCTCACCGCCGCTCGCTGATCGAACTTTTTCCAGATTCTAGCAGTAATCCAGAGTCCGGGCCTAACTCACCGCCAACCGTCAACAATTCTCAAGCGAGTCCCACTGCAGGAACTAATGCGGCTGCAATTCAAGAAGTGAGTAGTAGAACGGAATGTCTTCGTCCAACCATTTCCGCTTCTTTCTATCGTTCTCTATTTTTCCACCCTCAGGAGACGGAGAATACCGGGTACGGTGGTCCGTTAACGAGCAGCAGCCAGCAGGGTAGCCTGTCGGACCTCTCGCTCTTCAGTTCACCGTCCATGCCGAACATCTCGTTAGGTCGACCACATGTTCCGTCCAGTTCTAGCACGGTGAGCAGCGATACACGATCGAAACGCCGTCACTTTCTCTTTAATTCACCATTTTGCTCGTAGACTGGTACCAAGCTGGCAACTGTCTCGGAAGCAGAGGTACGCGCGGCGTTCACAGCTCGGCTAGGGATGCCGCTTACCGGACAAATGTTGCCCGGCACCTTGCCTTTCTATCCGTCGTTGACTGTGATTGAAGGAGGAGACGCGGCGGCGGTGTCAAGCGGTGGTTACGTTCACAAACAGATGCAGAATCTGGAGCATCCGTCTGTAACCAGTAGGCAACATCCGTCTGCCGCGGTGTATCATGGTACCGCGACGACAGCACCCATCACGGACACGCAAGTAGCGCACGCGAGGCTGCAAAAGGCTGGTCACCGGCCTTTAGGTAGTATGTTCTCTCTTTTTTCCTGGCAGCCGATTTTGCAGCGCGCGTGCCATCACCGGCGTCCAATCTCGAATGGTAGGGGACCAAGGGAATGTGGGAGAGAGAGTGGTGGAATAGGGTGTGGGATCGCGTTGGAATTGGCACGCGCGGTGATTTTCCTCGTCAACGCACCATCAATCTTTTCGAATTGCTCTCACGTTTTCGTTTGTTCCTTACGCACCTCCCTCGCAGGCAGAACTCAGTCTGCACCATTGCCGTTGGGTCATCCGATGCTACAGGGTGGTATGATCACGCCTCAGATCCACTACGAAGAGTACCTGGCAGAGAAGCAGCTGCACGAGCAGCAGCAGCAGGCGCACAACTACCTAAAACAACAGATTCGTCAGACGGTGCTGACACGGGTCGGCTCCCGGGGCCAAGCGAATCAGCTTGACGAGGCAGCCGAGAGCGAGGAGTCTGAAGTGATAGATCTGACTGGGGGGAAGAAGGATCTGGTGCCAGAGGAGAGTGAGATCTCGAAGCAACAACGGGATCGGGAGCAGTTTCTTCAGCAACAGAGGGATCTGATGATGAGGCATACCTTGCAGATCTCGAACGAGTCCTCGACGGCCTACGGGGCGGGGAGCAGGAGCAGCCAGCCGAGCGCCAGACCGTTGTCCAGGGCGCTCTCTAGTCCGTTGGTTCACCTGGGTAAGCAGCAGCCGTGTCTTCTTCGCTCGATGCTCGGTTCGCCGAGCTTGTTCGCACTCGATCGATCACGGACTGACAGCGGTGTGTGTGCGTTTGCCGGCCACGCGACGCAGGTCCTCAGGCGAGCCAAACCAGCGGTGGCAGCGGTGATCTGTTCGCACGGGCCTCCTCCCGACCCACCACCGGCCTGGCCTACGATCCGTTAATGTTGAAGCACGCCTGTGTCTGCGGCGAGACAGTTCGCGGCCATCCGGAGCACGGAGGTAGGCTGCAGAGCGTCTGGGCGCGACTTTCCGAGACCGGGTTGCTGCAGCGATGCGATCGAATACGATCGCGCAAGGCCACCCTTGAGGAGATTCAGACGTGTCATAGCGAAGCTCATGCCCTCCTCTTCGGTGAGTGCGCTCTGTTGCTCTCTCCCTCTCTCTCTCACTGTCTCTATCTATCTATCTATCTATCTATCTATCTATCTATCTATCTATCTATCTATCTATCTATCTATCTATCTATCTATCTATCTATCTATCTATCTATCTATCTATCTATCTATCTATCTATCTATCTATCTATCTATCTATCTATCTATCTATCTATCTATCTATCTATCTATCTATCTATCTATCTATCTATCTATCTATCTATCTATCTATCTATCTATCTATCTATCTATCTATCTATCTATCTATCTATCTATCTATCTATCTATCTATCTATCTATCTATCTATCTATCTATCTATCTATCTATCTATCTATCTATCTATCTATCTATCTATCTATCTATCTATCTATCTATCTATCTATCTATCTATCTATCTATCTATCTATCTATCTATCTATCTATCTATCTATCTATCTATCTATCTATCTATCTATCTATCTATCTATCTATCTATCTATCTATCTATCTATCTATCTATCTATCTATCTATCTATCTATCTATCTATCTATCTATCTATCTATCTATCTATCTATCTATCTATCTATCTATCTATCTATCTATCTATCTATCTATCTATCTATCTATCTATCTATCTATCTATCTATCTATCTATCTATCTATCTATCTATCTATCTATCTATCTATCTATCTATCTATCTATCTATCTATCTATCTATCTATCTATCTATCTATCTATCTATCTATCTATCTATCTATCTATCTATCTATCTATCTATCTATCTATCTATCTATCTATCTATCTATCTATCTATCTATCTATCTATCTATCTATCTATCTATCTATCTATCTATCTATCTATCTATCTATCTATCTATCTATCTATCTATCTATCTATCTATCTATCTATCTATCTATCTATCTATCTATCTATCTATCTATCTATCTATCTATCTATCTATCTATCTATCTATCTATCTATCTATCTATCTATCTATCTATCTATCTATCTATCTATCTATCTATCTATCTATCTATCTATCTATCTATCTATCTATCTATCTATCTATCTATCTATCTATCTATCTATCTATCTATCTATCTATCTATCTATCTATCTATCTATCTATCTATCTATCTATCTATCTATCTATCTATCTATCTATCTATCTATCTATCTATCTATCTATCTATCTATCTATCCTTCGGCAAGATGACGCAGCAGCTACTCGGTCTGGCCAACGGTAAGGTGGTCCTCGCTCTGGAGGGCGGTTATGATTTGGCCGCGATCTGCGATTCCGCGCAAGAGTGTGTTCGGGCTCTACTCGGCGACGAGCCGTCCCAACTAAGGGAGGAGGAGCTTACCAGGACGCCTTGCCAGAACGCGATCGACACATTGCAAAAGACCATCGCCGTTCAGGTATTGCTCGGTATATTCCACTCTTGTGCAAACTCTTCTCTCTCTATACGCATCACCACACGTTTATTTTTTCCTAGATGTCGCACTGGCCTTGCGTCAAGCTGAACGCGCACACGGTGTCGATGAGCGCGATAGAAGCCGGTCAAAAGGAACGCGACGAAACCGAGACGGTCTCCGCGATGGCCTCTCTTTCGATGCAGCAGCCTACCAATTTAACGTGAGCATCTCCACTCTTTAACCCATCATGTCAACCCCACCTCCCTTTTCTCTTTCCCGTTTTCACGTTTTTATTTTCCCTCGTATTCAGAACTACCCCAGAACATTCCCGTGAAGTTTCCGAGGAGCCCATGGAACAGGACGACGCCAAATGAAACAACCACCAGAGGAGACAGAGTTGCTCGTCGCGCGTTATCGTCTTTGGAAATGGCCGTCGCGAGGCTCATGTCACTCAATCGTTCGGCAACCGATGATCAAAGAACTAGCCTTTGCGCGCCTCTTCCGCTTCGTGCACGCACGCACTCACTCGCTCGCACACTCGAGCACGTAAGCAACCGCTTCTATCCATCTAGGATTGCGTGGACCTCGCGGCGCTCTTATTGAAATCTAAAAGACAGTAGCTTTAAGTGTTTTCTATTCTTTCGCGTCCGGTGTCCCGAAAACCTCATTCTTTTCCCCTCGAAATTCAAATTTCACGCGCTCGATCGCCTCTATTAATAAAGACACGAATACTATGATATTGATGCTAACTGAAAACGCGCGGCAGAAAGGAGAGTCGCGCTTCTTCGATACAGGAGGAGCACCACGAAGGAACAACGTGACGCCGAGCGTTTCCGTGTCTCCATTCTCAGACAACATTTCGTTCTACGTTCTTTCTTCAAGCGGCATAACACGATTTTTAGTTATTGTGTTGTTTTATCGCGAACAAAGGCTGGTGTGATTTTTGTGATATTTTGTAAAAAAAGAAAGAAAAAAAAGAAGTAAAAAGAAGGAGGAGGAATTTGACGAGCTCGCGATTAGTTCAAGATAAGAAATGTGGGCGACGGGAGAATCTATAAGAATGTTGTTCGACCGATCGAGTACAAGAATATAAGAGTGAGAGAGTGCGAAGATGTGCACGCGCGCGCGTGTGCATGTGTGAATGTGTGTTTTGAAAGCAAGAGTATATGTAATCGAAATACGAGCATTTATTTTTGTGTCGTGCATTTTACGACAGAACACGGAGAAATAGCGCGCGAATCCGTCGATCGACAAACAATCTTTGCGAATTCGTACGTTCAATGGAAATCGTATGTCGCGTACAGTGTGTGTATGCGGATCGAAAATTTGATAGCACGTCAGAGAGGAAGATACGCGTGGCGCGTGTACAAGAAATACGTGTACGTCGTACGCATATATGACTGCAAGAATCTCAAGTGTTCGTCGTATATTGTCCCGTGTTTTTACCAAAAATTTACGAAAATATCGAGCGTGCGAAACATTTCTTCGATCGATTCGTGTCGCAATCTCGAGGATTCCCTCCTGTCCCCGTTTATTTCGTTTTTTCAACCATCCTTTCTCCTTCCCTCTCATCATCCCATCAAGGATGCGTCGACCAGGTCTAAATCTTACTGATGCGATGCGACGAGACACGACCGAACTCGTTTCGTTGCCTCTCGTTCCAACATCTCGTGAGACGATAGTTTCGCCGTTGTTGTTGTTGTTGACTTTTCTGCGAGAGGTTTATTCGTTTCGAACAAAGAAACTTGCAAACATTCCGGTATCGTTCGTAGTGAATTGATACAAGTTAAATGTATGTGTATATCGTTGACTCGCATCGAAAGCACTCCTGTGAGTAAAAACAGGATAAAAAAAAAACTAAAGTCGAAGAGTATAAGAATGGAAATGGAAAAAAGTGTTACGATTACGTTATTGCACGTGTACGAATATGTCCATATTTCGTAAGGTTAAATGTATCAGTCATACATTTTTTATGTATATAAATGTACCTCGTAATTTTAAATAAAAAGTATAGTCATTGTGTTACGCATGCATACGTCACCGGCAGTACGCACGTACGTAATCGCGCGTCGTAGTGAAACGAGCACAACGATCCGTCGAGAAACGGGCAAAAGAAACTACCGAACGTAACACGCTTGCTTTCAACTCAGTTCTCGTTTAATCCTCGTATCCTTGTATACAAACGGGCAGAGGTCAGGTGGGGCGGAACGGAGCTGGGTTTAGGGTTGAAGCTGCGGAGTGGGGAGGAGTGTTAACACGTTCGCTGCCGTCGTCGAAACATCGTCGACACAGGATGGCTTATCCCGTGCGCCAGGCGTCAAGTGTATTGATTGATCACTGCCGTGACATCGGTATATGGCACGCTCTTCACGATGTTTTTATAACAGCGAACGTGTTAACCTAAAAAGCAAAACATAAACTCGTATCGCGAGCCACCATTACGCGTCTTTATATGCGCGCGATACTGCGATATTCGACGTCGTAAGGTGTTGATATATACTTTGCGACATACCATTGCTTGGATATTTTCTAAATTTATTTTCTTTTTTCCCTTTCATCTTTTCTTTGTTTTTTGCCGTTTTTTCTTTTCTTTTTCTTCCTTTTTTTTTCTTCTGCTTCAGTATACAGATTTACGCGATTACGACTAACTCTGGAAAAATTCTGACCTTTCGCATTCACGGATGATGCTCGCTCGCTCGCTCGCTCGGGATTCGGGCAATTTTGAGCCAATCCACAAACGTCTCATATAGTGTTTTACACCGCAACGATAACACGCGTTGCAATTATCGTTTCGTTTGTTGCGCGTGCATATACATATATACATACGTGCATATAGGCGTGTCTCGCGTATACGTATACATGCATATGTACGTATGTACTTTTGGGAGCTGAAAAGAGGCTATTGAAGAGTGTTATATAGTAGGATTCCAATATCTGTGAGAGATACGGAAATTCTACTATATATAACTATTTCCACTTACATATATCTCATGAAATTGAACATATTTTTAATATGTATATGAGATATTAGCATGAAAAAATAACAGTTATATGAATAGTTAATGTGCAATAATATGTCACGTAGGTTCATTAAGTTAATATTTGACGCTGTGGATCTGTTCCTATGATAATTCATCGCTCGCAATCGCTGTATGCCACTCAATTCCGAAATATCGCGTTCGCTTTCTTCGTAGATGTGACCGTTTGCCCAATAAGGGAAATGCGTGTGTTTGTTTTTATACGTCTATCCACGAAGGTTTTCGTAATGAACTAGAGCCAATCACAGCCGACTGCTATCTTCTCAGCTCCCTACCGTACTTGTGTATACATGTATGCACGACGTTGCCGATTAATTTTTACATTTATATTATTTATACGCTTCTATATTATATGTATACGTATATATATGTACCGAAGGTCATTATCAATATGTTACACTATCGATTATGTTTACATCGTAGGGATTTACAAATCTATGGAGTAACCTTTTTTTTTCCTCATTTATATGTACAAGGTTGCTTTTGAAAAGAAAAGATTTAAGGAAAAGAACCTTATCGATATCGCGTGTGTGTCATATCGTGTTGTGTCACGGAAACGTTACGTTTCTGGCGATGGAAAAGTTAGCGCGCTAATCGAAAACGTATTTCTGAAATTAGAGATCGTGCGAAAACACCGTCGAGAATAGACGAGAGAAAAGCGTCCTTATCGCGAAATTCCGTTCGCGCCTGAACGAAGACTGTGCTCCCTTGAAATAAATAACCTCGTCTCGTCTCGAATTCGAATGTATACTTGGTAAAGATACGACAACAACATCGCCTAACGGTAAATTTGGCTCTGATAGTCGGTAATTAGTCCGATTTGTTGAAAAAAAGGCAAAACCATATGTGATATAAAACGAAACGAAGACACGCGAATGAACCCGCAGTACGGATTGACTACTCTCATCCTACGAGACAAGAGTCGTCGCTTGCCATTTTCTTCCCTAGCATCTCTAGACGATACATTCTTCTTTTTCGTGACTTTTCGATCGTTTGTAAAATTATACAAAAATAAGTTGCGTCACCAAGTCGCAGCAGTTGCCAGTCTCCTTCTCCTACTCCTCCCAATTCCTACTCTATTTCTCTCGCCATTCGCTGTTCATCTGCAAACTTTCCATACAGAGTTTTATCATTTTATCGTGCATCGTGGTCGTCGTCGTCCTCGCCGCCGCCGCATCCCCGGGTGTCGATAGGTCGTCAACGATTAACCGGCTGGCAATTTCTATTAATCCAAAAATCTCACGGAAGCGTATCCTCGTTGGCAGATAGGCGTGTAGGCGCATCAAATCTGGATTCATGCTTGCTGGCATATAAGTTGCCGGTTCGTTTCGAACGGCACATGGCGTATCCATACCAACTTCTCTCTCGCTTGTAAATACGCACACGTGTCATCCTAAGCCTGCGGATATATCTACGAAATTACTTTTATCTATCATGTTAAACGGTCCCTAACTAAAATGTTCGAGGAATACAATTTCGTTGACGTTCGTGGACATGATCGCGGTCGCAGACGTAAAACGCGGGTCAACGAGATCGTTTCCTGCGAACTAACAGCTCGACATCATCGGCTACTTTGGCGATTCTAATACTTTTTTGCGATCACGCAGCAATGTCGCTCATCCTCGCGTGAAAACTCAAGTCAATAGAAAAATGAAAGGGTGAATACGATTGGTGTTGACGGGCATCGAGTTGCGACGCAGACAGTTTTTCAACGAAACCGGTGGACCAAAGGTACAGGGAACCGCGTTTCCTTCGCTACTCGTCTCTTTTGATTCTACGCGAAACGACCTCCTCCTTATCGATATACGTATATGTACAGAGGATGTCGAGGAGCCGGGACGCGTTCCAGGGCTACGGCAAACGGTAGGAAATCCGTGGTACGGTCGTGGCGCGCGTATCTCCCCAACCGGTTACTACGTGTCGCCCTTATTTCACAATGGAGAAGTTTTGCTGTGGATTCTGATTCGAGGATACCCATGTCGTGAACACGTCTCTGCAGTGGCTAACCACGCATTCGTTGCTGCAATACTCGTCTTCCCATTCGCTGTTCGCCACTGCGGGATTTGGGCATCCGTGACGTATACACGCGTTCGACGTCGGCCTCTGGCCAGTCATGCTCGCCGTCTGGTTTGCCGAGGAGTTCACAGTCGTTGGAGGACTCGACAACGAATCGCTTTTTGGAGGACTCGTGTGAATCATCTGTTGTTGCGGTTGCTGCTGTATCTGCTGTACTTGCTGTTGCGACATCTATAAAAAGAGTAATGGAAATTGGGTAGTTAGGTGGTGGGTGACAGAGCAGCGAATAGAATAGAATGAGAATGGTGGAGAAAGCAGGGATCTAAAGGAGTAAGGATGAGCAAACGATGGCGGTAAACGAAGGGTAGGAAGCCGCACGAACGGCTGTTAGAGTTGGTAGTGGTACGTGCGGATTTGTCAGGGTGTGTGTGGGGGGGATAACAGAGTTCCGCTGCAAACCTGCATGTATTGCTGCTGCGAAACCTGTTGCTGCATGTGCTGCTGTTGCTGTGATTGTTGTTGCTGCTGTTGCGATATATGCGTCTGCGGCATCGGATTGCCCATCAGAGTCTGTGGAAAAGCAGGGAAGATGAACACATTGATTAACGGTTGCCAGAACTCGGCGCAACCACAAAAGACAGAAGGGGTGGGAGGACGTTACCTGCTGCGTTTGCTGTTGCTGAGGATTTCCTGGCATGGTTAAATGATGAGGAGACTTTTTCATTTGCATCTGTTGTGCTGATTGTTGATGATGCTGATGCGGGTGAGAATGCTGTTGTTGCGGTGGCGACGGTTGCGGTTGCGGTTGTGGACTGTAGACCTGATACGATACGCTTCCGGGTGTTCCATTCCCAACGTAATTCCCGTAGGTCGCGTATTGAACTTGTTGCTGTTGCGGTGACGGTTGCTGCTGCTGCTGGTCGTTCTCAGCAGCCCCCTTACTGACCAGAGACGCTCTATACGCCGCAAGAGCTTGCAGATACTCCTTCTTCGCAGCTTCGGTCTTCTTTTTGTAAACCTAAAAATATGGAATTTCCTTTGTGATCTGTTCAGCCTCACATGACTGTCAGAGAGGGTGGGGGAATAAAACTAACGTTTTTGTGCTCAGTATCAAGCGCGTCCCACATCGATGCTACGATCTTGGACACTTCGCCAAAGCTTGCGTTTGGATTTTGTCCTTTTATAGCGGCCTGTGTGTCCCTGAAGAACAAGGCATACGCCGAGACAGGCCTGAAAAATAGTGATAGAGTTAGGTTATGTTTGTGTTCAAGCACGTGTATGCAGTCTGAGTTGAGCGAATAAAACAAGGTAACACACTTTTGCGGTTCATTCGGATCCCTCTTCTTCTTTTTCTTCTGGGATTTTGGTTTCCTCTGATTTTTTGCTCCCACGTCGGTCGGTTCCGGCGAGGGTCGCTTGATCCCTGTAATCTGTGAAAAGGATCACACTCGTTCTTTACTTCTTTACTGACGGCTAAATCATACTCGAACAACAACAACGTCGGCAACACACCATTCCGGAATGAGGCGTACTGTCATCGCTATCCTCGCTGGTGGTGGTATTGTTGTTCGCCTCGGGAACGGTGCTTGGTTGTATCGCGGATGGGCTTCCACCCGTCGGGCTCCTATACTGCATCTGTTGTTGTAGTTGCTGCTGCTGCTGTTGCTGCTGAGTGTGCATGTATTGCATGTGTTGCTGCATTTGCGCCTGCTGCTGCTGCTGAAGCAACATCATCTGCTGACTTCCGTGCTGTTGTCGCGGGGAGCTCATATTCGCGTACGAAGCTTGCGAGCCAGTATACGAGGAACTACGAACAGTTATTGAAAAAGGATTACCGTCTAGATCGCCGCAACCGCCGACAGAGCTCCCTTCAACGACTACTCACCTGACGCTGATCGGCTGCAGCGAGTGTTCCTGTTGTAGATAAAGGGACTGTTGATATCCTCCCGGATCGAGATTCAACCCGTCCGGAGATTGTTGAACACTACCGGTCTGCATCATCTGCAAACGCGATTCGCAATGATAGTCGAGATGGAAGAAATCCAACGTGTTCGTTCGCCCCAAACACTCACCTGAGACTGATAGCCGTGCATTGGATCGTGTTGCGGTTGCTGCTGTTGTTGTTGCTGCTGCTGCTGTGGCTGCTGTTGTTGCTGGTGCTGATGTTGATGTGAGAGGGCATGAATCGACGGAATATCGAAATCCTCGTCGCCAAAGCTGGGCGTGTGGAAGGTCTGCGAATAAAAGGAAGCTGGCGATTCTGAAGGAAAAGTGGTTGAGAGGGCCGCGGTGGAACATCCGGCTTACGGCGATCGGGCCATCGGGGGGAGGAATCGCTCGATCGCGTTGCCGTGGTCTTTCGGCCGTTCGGACGTCGCATCGTTGCCTGATCGGACAGAGATGAGACAGACGGAGCTAAAGAACGTGGAGGAGGAGGAAGAGCAGCATCGTATCGTTCGAAATCCTTTTAGCAATTTATTCCTTTTCGAGGAGTGGGGAAAGAAGGAAAATACATTTGCCGTGCGCAGCGAGTCGGGCCACGGGGAATAAAAGTTTTTAAATTGGATTTAATAGCGTCAGGAATTTTCCTTTGAAGGAACGTACTTGCCTATTGATCGAGTACACCTCTGCCTCTCTTCCCTCGGTATGCCCATCGCGCGCGTTACCCCTTACCTCGCGATGTTTCTCTTACTCTATCGTTTCGCTCCCTTCCTCCCTCGCACGCTCCCCTTTTCACCGCGCTTCGTCTCGCAGCGTTCCGTCGCCCGCCCGTGTGTACGCGTACCCGTCCTATTTCAACTACTCCTACTCCCGCGCACCTTCACCTCATCCTCTTCCTACTTCTCCTGCACCGCCACTTCCTCCATCTACTCCCTTTCCATCTCCGAATCGACTACGCGTCTATCCATCTTCTTCCTCCACCGGTTCCAAACTTTTCTTTCTCTCCACACCCCAGCCCTCAACCATCCGCGTACCGATACCCCTCTTCTCGCCCGTTCGACGCTCCTGCCTCTGCACCCGTGCCCGTACTCATCCCCGCCACTCGGTTCCTCGTCCTCTGTCTATCCGACTGAACCAAGATACATAGTCGTATCTTTTCTACCCCCTTCATTCGCTCGCGTTCCTATTCGCTCCCTTCGTTCCCCATAAGCGAAGGGGCTCGCGCGTTTCCACTGCT
>NW_017100373.1:1300938-1301234 GCF_001263275.1 Habropoda laboriosa
TTTCCACTGCTACCGCCACTGCCATCGGCCCGCGCCCGCACCCCTTTGCTCTCTCACTCTCTCTCTACCTCTCTGCCCTCGCTGTTACCCACACCCGTACATCCGCGACCAGATCCACGATCGGACCACGAACCTTCCTTCCTTCTTGTGAAGCTGATGCGACCGTCTTTTCTCGCTTAACGTCTACCGAAACCGTCATATTTTTGTATCCCGTAGGATCCATGAACGTTGACGCATCGACCATTAGTGAACTTTGCGATCCATTCTGTCCAACCAACGATAAACGGATAAACTTT
>NW_017100373.1:1301316-1303212 GCF_001263275.1 Habropoda laboriosa
CGTCAACGATCGACCGATCTATCGAACGTACCTGATCAGCCATGGCGTAGCCGTTGTGGTGATATACCGTCGAATGATGATGCTGCGGGACGTTCAACGAAAAGTCCAGATTCTCGTTCCTCTGAAACAGATTGCGCGCATTCGATTAGCAACGAAACGCCAAGAAATTTAGCCTTGCCCTGATGCCAGTGTCATGTCCCAATTCGTCAAATATTCGTCACAACTCGTTATTCTTTCCGCGGCGGGACACGCATGTCCTTAGGTCAATGGCCTCTTGATGGGCGTCGATTCTATACATTACGCTCACGGGCACGCGTAACCTTTCAGCCTCCTTGTTTCCGAAATCCTCTCGTCTCCTCGATCCCTCTTAAGTACGCGCCACAGCTCTGTCCATTCGAAAGCCGACGTCGAATCCATCCACGGACTATCGCACGGCTCTCGTACGCGTACGCTAATCCGTCGACAGTTTCTATCTCGAACGCGTTGCGTTCTGAGTAACGTTGTCTTACTTGCGGTTTCGATTCTTCCGCCCTTGATTACGCTCGTCACTGTCACCACCACCACCACTACCAGCACCACCACCTCCACCTTCACCACCACCACCACCACCAACTGCCCTTAACAAAGCGTGTTATTCTCGTTCCTCTACGGTCATCGACCCGCGTACGTTTATTTCAATTTTATTCCATTCGAAGGATTGCCTTCAATTTTTTCTGCTTTTTCCCATTCACTCCCGATACGAAAACTCGCATTCTCTTCCATCTTTCCCTCCGTTGTGTGGTGGAATAAACGAGAAGCATGTATTACATGAGAGAACCGGCTGCTCAAATATTCTTCTTATTCTACCCGCTGTGCCCATTCGTCGCCATCTGGAAGACGGCTTTCGATCCTCGTTGTCGGTGTTGTGGCCCCGGTACCTCAGAAGGTGCCACGGTGGCGTCCTATTTCCCTTCGCGAAACCGAGCAAAATCGAATCTTCCTTCAGTTTTGATGGGAAAACCACGTTTACCTTCGATAACCGTAAAAGAAAAGAAATTATCGCTTTTTTTCGTTCTCGCATTATTTTACGTGGAACAGCTATTCAAAACGAAACAATTACTTTACCAAAACAATTATCCGAAGGGTGAAAGGTTAGGCGAAGAATGCAAGGAACAAGGGATGATAATGGAAGAGCATCGATGGTGGAAAGGGACAGAAGAAGGTAAGGTGCAAGGATGTTACTTTTCCCAACAGAAGTAACAGCAGGCAGGCAGGCGAGCAGGTAGTAGGCAGGCAAGTAGGGAAGCGAGCAGGTAGGTAGATAGGTAGACAGGTAAGTAAGCAGGGAGACAGGCAAGCGGGTAGATAGGTAGGTAGGTAGGCAGGCAGGTAGGTAGATAGGTAGGTTGGTAGGTTGGTAGGTAGATAAATAGGTAGACAGGTCGGAAGGGACGAGCAAACGAGAAAAGCCGAATCGGGCCGTAGCATGCGATATTATCGCGTAATATCGAACGATATTAGTCCACTTAACGACTTTTTCCTTTCTCAATGATCGCCAAGAGGGGAACATTTGATCAACGATTGCGTTCGTATCTCTGGAAATGTTCTCTGTTTACCATCGAAGAGAGCTACGGTATAACTCCACGTTGATCATCCAACTATTATCGTATCAATTATCCAACTCTAACGATTTACGTGTAACGACGATGCAACGTTCACGGAGAAATGGAGAAGGCAAAGTAAAGGATTCGGAAAAAGAGTGAAGGGTATCCGTGACAAAAAACAGAGAAGCAAAGCGAAAACTAGAGATCCAATAGATATACACGGACGAGTCTCTTGCTCGGCGTAACTGATGTTAAACCTGTTCCCCATCCCATCGCTCCGCTCTTCTGCTTCTCAAAAGCACCTTCCATCCAT
>NW_017100373.1:1303265-1306300 GCF_001263275.1 Habropoda laboriosa
CCCACTCATCCATCCATCCATCCATCCATCCATCCATCCATCCATCCATCCATCCATCTATCCATCCATCCTTCCTTCCATTCTTTTTTTTTTTTGCAATTACTTCCCAAAGTGGGAAGGGAAGGAAGAGCAACAAGCACGGATAAACAACCTTTAAATTATTGTCTGATCTGGGATAAATATGAAGGAACGCGAGCAGACGTTACAGAATAAACCTCGAGGGGGAACGTTCCGTACCGAACAATCGTAACACGATAACGCTTTTCTATCGGTTAGTTTCAATCGAAAAACGATCCGAAAAAACAAATTGAAGAATCAGCGTCGTTCGTAAGGTTGATACTCCACTCGTCGAACAGATGGCGTTGCAAGGCTGTCGCCATGCATGCTCCGAAAGCAAGTAACGAAGGATCGTTTCGTAAAAGGACGACATGTAACCTAGCGTGGCGTTACGATTCGTTTACAGTAGACTATTCGGCGTTCAAGAAACAACTATTCGAGACACGTGGAACGCGTTCGCGTCTATAATATAGAGGAAATAATCAACGACGACTTACCGATCAGATGAATCCACGACTAGTCGCGGGATGGGATCCAGGTTATAGAGTGCACGTGCAACGTACAATGTGTACCGCGTAGGTACAGTTAGCGTACCACGAGTGATTCTTCGCTCTTACGCAACCACTGTGCTCCGTCTAATAGAACGATTCTTTCCGGAAGCAGCGAGTAAAACTCGCTGGAAGAAAAATCGAAAAACGGTAATAGTTATTCGATTACGACGATATTTCGTCATTCGAGTAAAGTATAAGCAAACGTGGACACTCCGGCAAATGCGACAAGATTTCACAACACTAGTACGCGGTCTGGTTGCGTTACATCAGTATCGATAAACACGTATACCAGCGTCCGATTAAAGCATAACGTCGTGTAAGCAAGTTTCGGTTCGATGCGCAACATACACAACTTATTCGACTCGTGGCGTAACTCGTGACAGCGTGGCAAAACGACGCGCGCTCCTCGCGGCGGCCGGCGCGGGAATGATTCAAGGAGGTTCGTTTTCTGGCACGCATCGTTAGTGGGGATGGATCTCGCGACAGGGGAGTAGAGTAGCGCGCGCCCTCTGTTCTACCTATGTGTATACACTGTGCATATACTATTGTATTTACGTGTATTGTAAAAGGATACAATTCAACGACACGATTCACATTAGAACAGGACCGACGCGACGCGACGCGACTCAAAGAAATCATCTAAACCAACGATCGAGCCGATGAACGAAACGATTACGTTGCAACGTGTGCTTCAGAAAAACCAATTGTTCATTTCCTTCTTTAATGATCTTATTCGTTGTGTACACGCACAAATAACAAGCAAGTTATCCCGTGGATGGGGCATCGTAGGATTGATGAATCGGCGGATTCGGTGAGTCGCGCGCGACCAACAGCGATTTCAACGATTTATTCGTAAAAGTAAAGGAGTTGTTCTTCTGATCGATACTCGCGGGACAGTGGTTTGAAATGACGCGTTTAACCAAATCGACTAGCGATAACGTGAAAATCGCTTCCAATATACGTTACTCGCGCGATGTGCGACTTTATTTCGATTCAATCATGTTGAATCACGCAAATAACATTCATCTTTTGTGGCCCAGATAACGAGCTGTGAACGCTACACCGGAGAAGAAAGGGGTCGGTTCGAAGGACGCAGAGGGGCCGCGGAGTAAGGGTGGGGTTTCGCGGGTGGCAACCGGAACGGCGATGACGGTGGATGCCGGAGGACGGCGAAGGGGAGGGGAAGTGTAGACGATTGAAAGAGGCCGGTGGCGCAACACGAACAGAGGAAAGAGGACTCACGACGTATGACGCGCGCGCGGTCAAACGATGACGAAAGGGACCGTGTGCGACAGCCGACAACGACAACCTTGTTCCTTCAACGAGAAAATCGACGTGAAAATGAGGGAGAAAGTGAAAAAAAACCTGTCGATTTCGATTTCGCAGAGCGGCTTGTAAATGCAATCGTTTTTCTTACTTCATTCGGGATACCGGGACACCGAATGTCGTTTGAATTAATCGAGGTCGGGGAAGGAGTTTGACTAGGAGGAAAACGCAGGCTGCGGTAACAACAGTCCAAACAGTTTTTCGATTCGAAGCAGGCAACTATATACACCTATCCCCCGATTTACACGGCTTTCAAAATAATGGATTTTCAAAAATAAACTGTTAAAAACAAAAATTTATGCTGCGCACATATTTGTAGTCATTTTTTAGTACCGTTCGCTTATTTTGCCTATTATTGCCTATTAAACCTAAAAAAGAGAATTTCTTCGTTTTGTACATAAAAAGCATTCATATTATAACATAATGTTTGTTGCTAACGCGGATCTTTCTGATACTTTTTCTTTTTCATTTGTATTTTACTTTTATTTTACATTGCAATAAATGAATTTAATAAAATAACTGACTAAATTATTGGCAGTTTTTTTTCGATTTACACGGTTTTTTATACAAAACGCCATGGTTTCGATTTACACGGTACATATTCTGAAAAAACCGATCTTCCCCCGTTGTAAATCGGGGGATAGGTGTACTTACAATTAGAATCGGTGCTAGACGTCGCCTTATCTACCGATACTCGAGTACTCGAATATTCTAAGAAAGTAGGACACGGCAGAGTGATGTTAACGGAGAGCCATGGCTCGAGGAAGCGGTCGGTTACGTCGGAGTTTATAAAGAGTCATTACGGTCCCGTGAAAGGTGGCTTTAATTTCAGTGGCATTCCAATCGCGTTAACATATATCGAATACAGTATACATTCTCGTCTCGCGCGCCTGCAACCATCTATACTTGTAACGTTTACTTGAACGCGGTTCCCCAAGTTTCATCCATGATTTAATCGTGAAACAGCATTTTTGCATCTTTGTTCCGGAGAACGACAGCAGGAGGGGAGTTCGCGACAGGAAAAATTTCAGAAAGAAAAAGCTTTGCTGCCGGCCGGCCGACCGACCACCGAATCGATATTCCTTCGCGGGACGGTTTAAC
>NW_017100373.1:1306466-1309454 GCF_001263275.1 Habropoda laboriosa
TTTCGTGATCCATTAACGGTGTTTTTCAACATCTCGGACAAATATTGATTTTACAAATTTCTTCGGGCTAGCGCGTTTGCACAGCTGATAATCGCCCGAGGCTTATCACGGCATAACGATTTCCTCTTTTCGTCGCATTCGTTCATTTGTCCGTTTGTTTCTGCGGTATATTACTCGTTTTTTACCACATGTTTACACTTTCGCATTCTGCTAGCCGCCTCCCTGCCTCTCCCCCTCGTCCCGCCCCATCGAACCGAGCCACGAGTACCGACAACCCTTTCAATTCCGTAGAACGCGCCAAGGGGAATCGCGCAATTCGCAAAACTGTTTTATCTTTATCCCGGTGTATACATATAGTACGTCGTCCTTTGTATTATCGTCGACACTCTGTTAAACCGGTTTTACTTATTACGCGAGTGAGTGTGCGAGCAAGCGAACGAGCGAGCGTCCGCTTATCTCGCGTAGATCTCTTATTACCAGTCATGGTAAGCGAGCGTTTCTCCGTTCCCGCGATCTATTCCCCTCGTGTTCCTTCGTTCTAATTTTTTCCGAGCCGTTGTTGTTCCATCGCCGCTGCACCGCGCGCGCGGCCACTCTCCTGCTCCGTTCGATGACTATTACATGCGGAAATCGAGGTCGGCTCTCCCTTGCATCAAAATTCTCCTATTCGCTGGTTAGGCTCGATTATCGAACAGGAGAAAGAAGGGTCTGGAGAAAAAGAGCTAACATGGTAAAACCGTAAAAACGTACCTATACGTGTACAAACCGAGCCGAAGAAAGAGAAGATTGTGCTCCATAACCACGTGACCTTTTGACCGCAGGAAATTCTTCGGATAAACGGGCTTTTCACCGTACGACCAAGAAGGGAGCAACAAGTGTGAATCTTGTCTCCCCTGTGGATCGGACCGTTCTTAGCTTTCCTCTCTGCTTTTCTGAACCTTCTCTCCCTCTCTCTCTCTCTCTCTCTCTCCTCGCCTCCTTCCCTTCTAGCTTCGCTTTTCCTCCTCCTTCGCTTCTCCCACCATTTACTTTTCTATCTATATATTTCCTCTGGAGCGAGCACGCGCGCCCCTTCATCGACAGCACACTCTGAACGATGCAGCAAACGTTGAAACTTTGATGACCTATTCTTTGAAACGAGTGCCTCGCGATAGATCGGGCGAATTTCGTAAAAATGTTCGTGTGTCGTGCGAACCATGTGTCCTAGCAACCATTCTCGATGTAAGGAGCAAAGAGCGCTTCGCGCGTGTAACGAGTTTAGTTTTGGTCTCGCTGGCGCGTGCAAAGTTTGTAGCAGGTTTGCTGGTCGGACGGCAGTGATTCTTGGCGTGTAAGAAATTCGCAGACGCACACGGTGCACCCTGGCGGCGTCTAAATAACGTGATACGGTACGATACGATACGATACTCCGAAATGCTTATTCACCGCTACGGAATGAATAATGGACTGCTAGCGAAATACGTACAGACATAAATATTGTATCTGGAGCGCTATATATTACCTGTATCGAATACATTATCTAGATCGTTCTCTGCTCTCCGTTCTGTTACTTCCTACTTGATCGAGATCGTTGCCATGGGGATGCGCGTACACGTCTCGATTTGATCTCGTTTCATATCGTGACGTTCATTCCCCGACGTTGTCCGAAAAGTCTAGGTGGCGAACTGGCCCATTTTCCTCGTTGAATCTTTTTACCACCGAGCACATGAAATCGCCGCGGTGCCAGTTCGTTTTAAACGTCCTCTTCGATATGTCTGTTTTCGATCACGTATATCCTACCGGTGAGACAACGAAATGGAGAAAAGTGGGGGGGGGGAGAGAGAGAGAGAGAGAGAGAGAGAGAGAGAGAGAGAAATAGTATACTAGAGAGAGAGAGAGAGGTGGTTGAGGGCGCCGCGCGAAGAAACGTAATCATTTGCAATCCCGCGTAGAACCGCTTTGAAACTCTACGAAGGAATTTATTAAAGTTTGACTAAGTCGCTTTACAAAGTTTCATCGGTGCATCGAGGCACCCAAGTACCGAGAGAGGTGTACCGGTGGGAAGCGAGCTGCTCGGTCGGTGCGGCGGGGGGCCATGGACAAGGGGAAACAGAGGGGAATCCTGTGGAAGAAGCGCAACGAAGGAGACGAAGGTGGAGGTAGAAGTGGCGGGAGGAGTGATGGAGGGGTTGCTGGCCTGGCGGAGGCAGGGGCGACGGAGGAGAAGAAGGCTGCGGCCGGCGAACGCGAAACGACCAAGGGAGGTGAACGAGGTGAAGCGGCAGAGGGATGAGAGAGAAACCATGGAGCCAGCAGACGGTGAGACGGAAGACGAGGGGCTGGGGTGGTGGGTGGTCCTCGTCGGGCACTAGAGGGGGCAAAGTTACTTTCCCGGAGAAATAAAAGTTAATGGAGTTCCCTATCCCCTCGTCCCTCCTCCACTATCGCCTTTTTCTTCTCTTCCATTTCCTCGCCGTCGTACAACTTTCACGAAAGTTATTATATCTTAATTTACTATTGAACATTATCTGAAATTTCTCCGACGTTTTCGTTTTAATGCGTTGCAGAACAGCGGCGACTCAACACGGCGCGTCACGACGCGGAGAATATGCGTTACTTGGTATTTTCTTAACTTATCGTTAGCTGAAAAGAAGAAAGCTCGTGGTTGAAAAAATGAATTGGTCGAGGAACCGGTGACGCCGTTTTAACTCTAACGATAAGCCTGGTGAGCAAATATGGTATACTGTTGCTTATTAAAGAGAATTCGTTCGGTAAAGCGACCCGTGTCAACGACCTTGCCATAGTCATCAACGTGGACTCGATATCTCGTCCATGATAGAAGCGAAAGAACTGCCGACTTATTCTTCTAGGCCGGGCTACAACTTGCTTCCTCTTGTAACGCGAACACCGATCTCTCTCCTTCGCACTCGCACGCACACTCACCCCCTCTTTATCGTTTTCTCTCCCGTACCTATTCCCGTTCCAGTTCTCATTCCTCATTCCCCATTC
>NW_017100373.1:1310301-1317073 GCF_001263275.1 Habropoda laboriosa
TCGTCTTCCAGGCCACCCCTTCCCGCGCTTTGATTTACGGCCGCAAGTTGTAATATTTGCGCCACTATTGTATGGTAATACGCACAGCAAAAAATATGTTAATGGTTGCCATAAAGAAGATATACAGCATACGTATGTATCCCATTTCGCGGCATGTACTCGGTGGACGCAGAAGAAACTACGCTCGCAAGTTACCGTCTCTTTCATTTTTCTCCAAATCGGACCCACTCCTTCTCCTTCCTGTCCGTTCTTCTACCCCCCCCCCCCTTCTCCCCCCCCCCCCGTTCTCCCTTCGCTTCCTCACTCTCTCTCTCTCTCTCTCTCTCTCTCTCTCTCTCTTCGGTTGTTCCCTTTCTCTGGTGTACTTGTCCTTTAAACCGAAGTTAATATCGGTTTTGCCGCTCGATGCACGCCCGTAACGAACGACTCCTTCGTAAACACGAAGAATACATACATCCTTTTGTCATTCTGCTGTATAGATTTTCAAATGCTGCTTGCTCGATAATTACGAGAGGGGCTAATCTTCAATTTGACTACATAATCGGATCCAAATTTTCACGAATGTGCTCCTTTCTAAACGTTTGTAATCGCATCGTTGCTATTGATGACAAAGTGTCGATGGAAATTTCAGCAGTGGGACAGTGCGAGGAGCTGCGTGTCGTTTTTTCTTCCTAGGAGGAAAGGTTTCGAAACCTCTTCTTCGTTGCTCTGGAGATGGAGCCGATGCTGGTGGTAGAGGTGCGCCTCTTTTCCATAACTCGAACAATTCCAATAGTCGTTAATCTGTTGGAAACTTTCGGAAAACTTGCCGTTATTGCAGGTACAGGGGCGGGTCTATGTAAGTAGGATCAGCGGAGAGAAGTGGAAAAGCGGAAGGTGAAGGAGAATAGTGGAGAAGGAGTAGAGGAGTTAAGATGAGATGAGATGAGCAGAGGAGAAAAGTGGGCGGGGGGAGAAGATCGGTAGGTAGGCGAAAAAGAAGCGTATTTGATGGGCGGTGGAAAAGGAGAGAACGGGGGAAGCAGTTCGCAGGGCAGATTCCACACGGAGATGCGACTGTAGAAGAGTCGAAGGAGAATGGGGGTGGGAACCGGTGTGCCGAGGTAAGTTAAATAAACTTGTTTAGTTTCACGGAAAGTTCTGCTCGGCCGTTGTATTCGACTGCCTTGCTGTCGAGTCTGCTCCGAAACTTTCGAATACGAACGGACTCGCTTCTCTGTACGCTTTATTCGCTTGCTTTATCAAGTCGCTACCTACGCTCACCTATTCTTTTCCATCTATCTCCTCCGTCTCCCTTCCTCCCTTATCTTTTCTCTCTGCTCTCCTTCCATCGATATTCTCACAACTCTCTTAGACATGTCCCTTATCGCTGCGCGCGCGCGCGGTTTCCGTTGCTCCCGAATCGCGAATGCTTTAAAGGTGAGCAGCTTTTAATTTCGCTCGGTTTGGAAATCGTTCGATCGAGAAGAGCAACTCTGTCCCGGCGTTATCCTCTTCTTTTGGTTCATACGTGTGTATACTAGGTCCGGCATGGAGTGAGCGCGCGTAAAAACGAATTCGATCGGAAACAAAATCGGGCAAAATGGCCCGTCGCTAGTGTGGCAGCGGACCGAATGGCTTATTGATTTAACGAGAGAGAGAGAGGGGGGGGGGGGGGGGGGGGGGGAAGGAGAGAGAGAGAGACGAAAACAAAGGAAAAGACGTAACGCGTGTCAAGTGCCACGCACGACTGATCGGCTCGAGGCAAGTTCG
This sequence comes from Habropoda laboriosa, assembly GCF_001263275.1. NCBI lineage: Eukaryota > Metazoa > Arthropoda > Insecta > Hymenoptera > Apidae > Habropoda > Habropoda laboriosa. The sequence goes on from NW_017100373.1 coordinate 1,312,054, forward strand.
AGGCTGACGCCTGAATAGGCTAGGCGAAGGTGGGGAGGAGGAAGATTCGCGAGTTCGCTGGCTCGTGAGGTCGGGAACGCTGGGAAGAGTAGGGTGAACCAGGGTAAGGTAGGGTAAGATAGGGTCGGGGGCCGGAGAATAAGGGACACACAGGCTTGCCAGTCCGCGGGCGGCGGCATCAGCCGTGCCGAGGGGGCCGGAAAGGGCAAAGGGAACGAAGGAACGTATCACTCCGCGATCGAACAGAAAGAAACCGAATATTTTTGTTTGCGTCGTATCATGCTTGTTACGAACGCGATGTGTTCCTCGAACAGCCCATGGTTTTTCATTAATTTCGAAGATTGTTCTTCCGGCGTGGCAAGAAAAAAAGTCAGAGACGGGATAACCGGCAGAGAAAAGGGCCGAATGAAAAAGCTCATAAAGAGGAGGTGGTAGACGGCGCGGCGAGAAACTTCGCCCACCTCGCGTCATATCACGATCGATTCTCTCGGGTGTCCGGATTCGAATGGTTTAGTGGTGGTTTTCGCAGTTCAATTCACCGAGAATCCGTGGCAGATCCGTAGCGGGATATCGTAACAGGGGCCGTTTCGTCCAACGACGTTCGAGTGGTGTACGATGCTCGAATGGTCATTGGCCGATCAACAAGTGGCTCATGATTTTGTCAGTGGCTCCTCTGTGCGACCGACTAGCCCGCTGCGCGTTGCCCGTTGTCCGACACTCCCGACTCTCCGCGTTCGGTTACCCAATGCGGTTTACCGCTAAAACACTCATCACTCCGTCCCGCTAACTTTTTGCCTATAATACTCACACCCCGCTCCGTTCATTCCTCCTGATAAAATCTCGCGATCCTGTCAGTTGCTCCGAATCGATTCCACTTTTCTTCCCCCTATCCCTCATCTTTGACGTCGTCGTTTCGCGTCTCTGGACAACGGACAAGGACCACGAATCCAGTTAAGCGTTAAACGAGCCAAACCGGTGGATCGGTCGGTCCAGTTAGCTTCGCGGTACATTGAGCGAATTCGATCGCGCGGCACACTTTCTTCACAAAACAGCTCGTCTACAAGCGAAAGAGAAAGCAAACGTATGCCGTCAGTATATTTCCATCAGTTGGTACAACTACTAGTTCGCATAATTCTTGCAGCCCTGTTCGTGGCCAGTCGTCTTGTTTTCCGAAGGGAAGCTCGGAAATCTGCACGTGGCATGGGGCAGGGTGTTGAAAATCGGGGGTGCGAGAGGAAAGGGAATAGAGGCAGAGACGTTTTGTTTTTCATCGAGCAGCAAGCTCTTATCCAAACGCGTCGCGATAAGCGAATTCAATTACCAACGTTCGTTAGAACCAACGAATTTACTTTGCGCGTCCGCGATCACGGGAATTGCAATTTTTGCTTCCACGCGATGGATAGTATTTCTAAACGTGGTGGAAATGCAGCCGCGGCGCTGCTCTATACGTTTGGTTCAGAAGTACACACACAGCTGTGCACGCTTTTTTATGCCGTTTCAATCTACGTTTATTCATCCTTTTATGGATACCAGCTCCCTGGTAGCAGCACACCAGTTCGCCTTTTATTTTGTTTCAACTACGGAGAGGACCAAATGAAAAGCTGGAACGGTCAAAGAAGGTGTACACCAACGTGTGCGAAAATGAAGGTAACGTAGCGTGACTCTTTGCCAAAACGTGTACCTACGCCATGACCGTTTCCGTTACTCAGTCTCGGTATACTCGCGGGCACCAGAAGCGGAAAGAAACCTGCAGGACGTTCTAAGAGGTTGATCACAAAAACGGGGAAAGGCGAAATTGATAAACCTCTAAATTACCCATGATGTTCGAGCTTATACGTCAAACCTTGGATATCTGAACGCGCTATCTCGCAATCTTTAACTGTTCCCGTGGAAAGCGTACTCTTCTACGTATATCTCGTCGTTAGTGGTTTAAACGAGCGTGATTGTATTCGTAAGCGCGACACGACTGAACAATTGCTCTGTGGAATGAAACGAGACGAGATACGCGATACGTTGCTAAACATCATGCTTGTCGCGTCATGAAAGATGGGTGTTTGATGATGGACACGTTTTTCAGAGATTGACAAAAGCAGGTTCACTATCGGCTTTTGATCGATCGAGCATAGAAAATACGGATAATCCGTTCGGGGAAACTGACCTTGTAAGAGAATTGATCGAATATTCTGCAGACGTCGACGTCGTTGCCAAGAATCGTGTAACCGGCGTCCATGCTGTCCCGTCGTTTCTTCTCACTGCCTGGAACGAGGCTTCCGTCAATGAAAATTGTCGGTCGTACAGTACCTTTCGCGGCGGACCAGTACCGAACAGACTGATCGCGATTGCACCGACTATGCCGTCGCTCATCGTCTTGCGGCTTCTGCCGTGGTCACCTCGCTGCTTGCCGGCACCCTCGTTCACCCGCTTCCCCGTTACCCTCGTTCTCCTGATTCCACTTTGTACCGCAACACGTCGATCTGTTTCTCTTCCTCGGTCCGACCAACCGCGTCTGAATGTCGATCTTCGCCGGATACTCTCGCTGACAGATCAATCGATCGATAGCTCAATTAGCTACGCAGGGCTATGTTCGCACCCTACACCTTGATCTCGCACCCGCTCCCAATCTGATCTTTCCACCAATCGAAACTTTGCCTTCCCAAACTTCCGTGGTGTGTATCTCGACGCAAACACGAAACCGCGCACCTTTCCTCTTCGTTCCCAAAACTTGTAATTCGAACGATCTCCGCTCGTATCTCACGTTGTTCTTACTTCGATGTAGGTACATATACCTCTTTGTTGGAACAACCGCCAAATTATCGTTACCAACGATGCTTTCCCTCCCGTGTCTCGTTCGTTCAGTTTCGTTTCATCGTGTACGAATGAAACGGGCGCTGCGCGTGGCAGGACACCAAAGCCCGAAAAGTCGTAGATATCATCGGTGCTGCTGAACGTCTTCGTGTTTACGTCACTACCGCGTTTGCCGTTCGTTCGAGTGAACCGTGTTGACCTAGTCCGATTCAAGTTCCAGCGAAATCGAGATCACGGGATCGTTACCGCTCCGAATACCGGTTCTCCGCTTCCGGCTGCGAAGCCGGCGCACGTGGACTCGCCAACGCGTTCAGCGTTTACGGACACGTTTCGTTCCACTCTCTCCCTCTCTCTCTCTCTCTCTCTCTCTCTCTCTCTCTCTCAAATCTGTTTCCTTCTAACCATCTAACACCGACCGCGACCACTGACTGCGCACAGATACCGGTAACGACAACGTCGACGCTGAGAGCGAAAGCAACGCGAACGACCGTGACGTCGCCGCTGGTGCCGCCGCCGTACCCGCTACCACCACCACCACCACCGCCGCCGTCAACGTTGGACATACAGTCGGTGGTGGTGGATGTAATACTAGCGAGGTGGGGGTGTGGATAAAACGGTAGTGGAGGTAACGGTGACACTGGTAGTGGTAACAGTGCAACTCCCCCTTTCTCTCTTTCACTCCCTCCATCTATCTGCCTATCTCTTGCTCCCTGGCTGCCCTTTTTCCATTACCCTCCCTCTAATTCTATGCTTATTTATCTATCTGGCCGACGACTTTCTTCGAGGCTGGCCGAGAGGCTAGGATATATGAGATGAATGATAAGTAAAACTTGAATATCCTGGATAAGGATATTTCGCGATTTTTCGGTGTATTAAACATGCCTTTCCGACGATCGTATGATTCGTCAAAACGGAAACGAGTGTTTATGAATACTTGACTGCTTCTTGTCTCGTAACGCGACGCAAACATGGAAGGTAGTTGGTAAGAAGAGACAAGGAAAGGTTTGCTTCCCGTTACGGCTGTGCCTAATCTCGCGGAAAATCTACGGAAAGATCGGTCAGGGTCGAAAACTAGAAATTACAGATTCAACGACGTGACGGTCACGTGGATCGCACGTGGGTTTCATTCATGAAAGTCGCCCGTAGGTCTTGGAGGTGGCGTCAGTTGTGGTAATGGTAGTGGTAAGTAGCGAACGGTAATGGTAGGTAGTCGTAGGTAGTGGAAGGTAGTGGTAGGTAATGGTTGGTAAGCAGTGGCAGCAGATAGTGGTAGTGATTTCGGAACGGAGCCCAGCAATGGTGACTGAGTTGTTAGTTTGTAGTAGTAACGTGATATCGCCTCGAATCTAACCATTGCTATGCTTCTCCCTCACCGTAAGTTTGACATTGTTACGTAAAGTACATCTTCCAAATAAGAATGCGATCGTCGGAAACGCGTTACCCTTTACAGGACAACGCGTGGTTCTTAGTCGTGATCAAATCCAACGCGCTTTTTGCCTTCTCCCACTCTCCTTTCTTTATTTCTTTTTTTCTTTCGTTGCCACTCTATTTCGAGGTTCAAAGCGATTCTCGAGCCGTGGTGTTGAGTTCACATCGTGCCACGAATACTTTACACTTTAATAGAATACTCGAGGTTGCGCGTCTCATTCCCATTGTCTTTTTTTGTTTCAACCAATCGACACCCCCGTCCCTTCTGTTCGGCCCGATTTACCACACGCGGATTCCGAGGATGCTTTTATCGCAGGTCTTTACCGATCGCGACACCCTGCTCTCGTACAATCGGAGGAGGATCGTGCAAACGAAAAAGGAGAATTGGCTGGTTAAGGCAATGGCATGTGAATCGTAAGATTCGTTAATGGCGCGTGTCTCCTTGGACTGCTTTACCGTGTTGGGTAGCTTGCACAGCACAGCACACCACGCTTCCTTCCTTCTCTCATTTTCTTTAAAAGCGATTTGTTTCAGCCCCCGCCCCCTTTCCTCCCGATGAGTCGAGATATAGATGCGCATGCTGCGCGACGCGTATACTTCTCTGTACGTCCGCCAAAGCATCGTACATACGTTTAGATTTCCGAGTCTCGTCGAGCGCGCGCATATCCCACGGGAATCAATATCCGCGTGTTCCTGCGCTTCCTCTCCCTTCTTTCCCTTCTTCGCCCTCCTCATCCTCTTGGTGCCTCGTGCCTCTTGCCTCTTGCCGCGCGCATCGCACCTCGCG